>NW_028280876.1:135000-202500 GCF_059751285.1 Brachycentrus maculatus | reverse complement strand
CAAAGGAACTTTCGACAATAAAAATAATTTTATACGATTTTCGTCATAAAAGAAGCATAAACGCTTACATTTCAATACCACCATTAATTAATTAACATATTATTAAAACGGCTTGTATTTATAAAGTTAACCTAATCATATAAGATTAACCTAATCTAACTCTAATTAACTATGTTTTGAATATTGAAAGCATTAACTTTGTGGATCATATTGATATATTTTTTCGAGAAATAAAAATACTTTGTGTTCTGATCCACTCACAGTTTTATTTAACCAACTAGTTTCGGCAACAACCTGTTACCCTCTTCAGGGTTACATTTATTACAAATAGTATTAAATTAAAAAAAAGTAATTTATTACTAATAGTATAAATAAAAGTAATAAATGTAACCCTGAAGAGAGCAACAGGTTGTTGCCGAAACTAGTTGGTTAAATAAAAATGTGAGTGGATCAGAACACAAAGTATTTTTATTTCTCGAAATAATATATCTAATTAACTAGTCTGATGATGTCGGTAACGACGAAACCCGGTCGCTGGTCAAATAAAAATAAAGTGGAAAAGCTAAAAATATTGGTTTTGATCTAATAATATATTAACCTAACTCGGTTTAGTTAAAGAATTCAAAGAAACTTTTAGTAGTTAATATAATTTTATACGATTTTCGTAATAACACAAACCTTCACAAACCAATACCATCATTTATTAATTAAAATATTATTAATATAGCTTATATTTATTAAAATTATAAAACATAACCTTACCTAACACAATCTTTAAACATTATGATAGTGAGATGATATTTACAAAAAAAACTACTAACCGGAACTCCATTAATATTTTATTTTACATAATTTCATCACAATGAAGCGCCCTTAGTATTTTACGAAAATTGCGTTACATAAATTATCCAAAATAATTATTATTAACACAATGTTCGTCAAATATTGCCTGAGATTTATTTCACCTGGGTCCTTGAATATCTTTGAATTTCAAAAAAATGCTAATTATTCTTTTTCATTTTACTTTTTTTTTAATGAAAAAAATATTAATTTAGTTATTATTACTTCGCAAAAAACAATCATTCTTGAGAAACAAACTTCATGTAACTAACTAACTCACTAACTAACCATCACGCCGCTTCCCCACAGGGGTAGGCAGAGAGAATAGAACGCCACACCACTCTGTCTTTGCAAACATTCTTCGCTTCTTCTACGTTCATGCATCTCCTCATACATACCCGCCGATTATTTCGACTCCTAACCTGACCTGATAACTTCATATAATATTTACAACATTTTGAGTGTGTCCAAATACTTGTTCACAAAATCTGGATTATCTCCAATTACAGGAGTTATTTTCATATTATTTTTTGACATCTCATCAAAGATGAAGAAGAATATGGAAGTCTGGGCATTTACGGGGCTGACGACCGTCATCGGCTGGTTTAAGTGATCACTTTACACACGTGTAACATACACCAAAATAGATATTCATATTTAAATATTTCTCAAGATTTTTTGAATGTTACGCGTGTGTAAAGTGATCACTTAAACCAGCCGATGACGGTCGTCAGCCCCGTAAATGCCCAGACTTCCATATTCTTCTTCATCTTTGATGAGATGTCAAAAAATAATATTCATATAATATTATTAAAATGTAACTTTGTTTTAAAATCACTATAAAGTTACATTTAATTATACAATGGAAAATCACAATGTAATTATTCACATATAAATTATAAATTAAATTCAGTTTCAAATACATTAATCTGGATATTAGCGATCACCATGAAAAGCCTTTTGGTCCAACTCTATCCGAAAGAGTTTCTGAACTCTTTTAATTCTTCAATTCCAGTCCAGTCGCATACGTTTCCAACCGAGAACAATTGCCTTCTGCTACTGCCACGTCTTCCTTCTATCCCGCCCCTAAGAATCAGCTGAATATCTTGTGACTCACCACGTAGTACGTGGCTAAGATACGCCACCTTTCGGCATTTTACTGCAATCAATAATTGTCCGCTGATCTATAAGGGTTTGTGATAAGATAAGATAATTTTGAAGTACTGAAATGTAATCTACAATGGAAATATAATATATTATTTTTTATTGTTGTAAATAAATTATCTGGTCATATTATAAGCTTAAATTATAAAAATGAAAACGATTTTTCTGGCGTTTCTCATGTGTGTGATTATAGCCCAGGATTCGGACCTCACATACTAATAAAGAGTTTCTGCTTAATAAAAAGCTTCTTTTCACCTCACCAATAGATGTCTCTAATGAACTAGTGATTCAGAATAATGTTTCAAAATTGGTTCATATATATAGAACTTTTTGTATTTTAGTATTTGAAGAATTTGAGTATAGTGGTTGACAATAATGCGTGAAATTGGTGAATGTCACATGTGAGAGTGCTACATTTGGAATGAATGTTACATTTGGAGATAATCCAGATTTTGTGAACAAGTATTTGGACACATTCAAAATGTTGGGAATAAAATATTTTTAAAAATCTTAATTCAAAACATAGCATTGTAAGAATTGGCGAGTATGTATGAAAATATTAAATATGAAAATATGTAGGTATGCAAAGACAGAATTGTGCAAAGCTATTGGTGAATAACTTTTCGATTTTCAACAGATGAACATCAACATATAATTCACATTGACATAAAATCACTCCGTTTTCAAATGTGGTTTGTGGTGTTAAAACTTTAAATCAATAGATATATGTAAAACTAGAGGTGATAAAAGATTATAAATAAAACAATATTTAAATATCTCTGAAGATTTTTTATTGACATCTTAACAAAGATGACGAAGAAAATGAAAAACTTGGCATTTACAGTCGGGATAAAAAGGCTCAGGCTGGTTTAAAAGCATAATTTAAACAAGAAAAACATTCACAGTTCTACCCATGTTTGACAACCATACCACAAAAAATTTCGAAGTTATATTCATACTTCAATTTAAAAGATCACGCGTATTACTTTTTCGGCGATATCTATGATTAAAATTAGTTTTTATCAATAAATCCATCAGTTTTTTTCATAATTTTTCATTAGCAGAAACCTTCAATGGTGTTGAAATACCAAAATTCTTGATTCAAATTACTCCTAAGTGGAGCAAAATCGAGAATTTGCAAATAAAAAATTGGACACAGTAAAAATGTTTTGAGTAATGTATTTATTTAAATACATTACTGGGATGTAAGAATAGCTTTATTTTTAATACCCATTATTTAAATGTTCATTAAAAATATAATATGAAAACTCAGTTAGTCCCATCGTGGAAGGATTCAAAACTCTAAATGATAATAAATGCTGTTTGGTTCCTTTTGCGAGGGCGGTTGGAGGACCTAAATCTCCCATATTAATCAAATTAAGAGCTTTAATCCCATTTGACTAAATGATCGCAGGAATGCACTGATTTGCATTACAATAATCCCTCATATTTCCAATTAGACAATTACAAATGTTACTCCCTCCTCCAATGAAATGAGTTCACCCTATTAGAACTATCCCCGACCCCGAGAGTTTAAATCACCCTTTTCCAGCGACAGCGGAACAGATTCAGCAGAGTAATCCGACCTGTTCTGAAATTCTAATGAGATTAATAAAAGCAATAGCAGTTGCTTTAACATCTGGCACTTAAGGCATAAAATTGCCCTAAGTGACGTCATATTAACCATAAAGCATGCTCGTAAATAATATGAACTACTAGCTTCCACAAAGCTTTCTTATATTAATTTCGACTGGGTTTTCAAAAGCTGTAATTTTCACCCCCAGCTTCGAAAAACTAGGAGTGATACAAAGGATGGAAATATGGTGACTTTCAAAACACTATTTTTTGTCTACTTCCGTATTGTAGTGGTAAGGATTTTAGGCTACCATGTTGGAAGCCTCAGATTCGATTCCCAGGAGAGTCCAAATAAATATAACGGTTTTCATTTTGTCATACATCAAATATGGACTTGGAAAATGCTAAATTATTCAAAACACGTATCACAATTGATTTTTAGAAAATGTGGTGTTAACGTAGTAAGAGTTTAATTTAAAATGGATGGATATTACAAAAGTGACTGGCGAATCAATGAATGAAGCCGAAAATATACATAAATAGACAAATGTTGTTAGTATAGTCTATCATCATTTATCTTTTTTTTGTCGTTGAAAATTTATATAGTATTGAATTCGGCACTTTTAGACGTTATAATGATAAATTCTTAGACTTTTTGTATCGATCTTCTAAGATAAAAAAAATATTTGAAAGTTACTTGTTTCTAAATAATATTATTTACTTTCATTTTTTTCCGAAAACCCGCCAAAATATACTATCACTGATTCACAGCCCTATTCAATTAATGACCAAGTAATAAATTAATAAATAAATAAATCCAAGCACTTAAACTCTTTATTGCGAGCGCGGTAAGAAAGTTTCCAAGTTTTTTCTTAAATAATTTCCATAAAACACGTTTGGGGATGTAAACAAATTTGAGGGTGAGTTTGACAGATTGCTCGAGTTAATACACCTTTTTATAAAATACCCATAAAAAGGTAATTTGGAAATTCCTAAGTACTTTAAAACATGGAATAATAAATTAAGTCTATAGACCATGGAAGGTAAAGAGCGAAAACCTTGAAGGAAGCGTTACAGACGAAATTATTATGACAATGTTTTACGAGAATCCGAGTCATGATAATATAATCACGTTTTAAACAGATAAGTATGTAAAAATACAGTCCTTATAACAGATAAAAAAGGAAATACACTTCATTAAGCTTTTTTATTATAAATATCTATCAACCACTGCTGCACACTGCTAGGCTACCCTTATGCCATCCAATGGTTCCTGTTTTTAGGATCTAGTAGTAAGCTCCAAGTTTACTACTAGATCATAACATCATAGAGACAGGAGCTGGAATACTTATTCTGGTTTACTCGTTTAAATCTTATTTCATTTGAAAAAACAATGTTTAAAGAAAAAAAAAACAAATCTACGACAAAAATAAAACAACAAACGAGATTTGGACTACTCATTACTGATAAAATAATACTCACAACATTTTTAGTGTGTCCAAATACTTGTTGACAAAATCTGGATTATCTTCAATTACAGGAGTTATTTTCATATTATTATTGGACATCTCATGAAATATGAAGAATAATTAATCCAAACAACACTTAAACCAGCCTATGACAGTCGTCAGCCTCGTAAATGCCCAGACTTCCATATTCTTCTTCATCTTTCATGAGATCTCAAAAATTAAGAATACTCGTTTATATCGTTTGGAATTCAACATAAGGTTGACATGTGATTAAACCAAACAAAAATATGACAAAAACAACAACACAAAAAAAAACAAGATCCGAAATTTTGTCAGATTTAACCTGAAGATGTTCAGATTCTGTCTCAAGTTTACAATACGACACAATCAAGAAATAAAACTATGATATAAAACATAATTTTTATATGGTTATCGAGAAACACCATTTTTTCGTATGTTGGAATATTTAATTTTATTTGACCCAGTAATGAAGACACATTTGAGAAACCACTCAAGTTTTTGAAATTAGTTATTGTGTTAATCTTTTTACAAGTGCTTATTATTTTGTATATATTATGTATATTTAAATCGTCATCGTATTACACAAAATTAATACCAAATCAACAAATTTAAACTGAGTCAATTCATTTTCTAAGTTTTTGCAGATACGGATTATAAATATAATCATTGAATTTCCTTAAAGGATTATTCTTTTCTCTCCAAAACCCATTTATTATCCATGGAATTTTTCTGAAGAATCGATGTTCTAGGTATTCTATATTCAAATATATAGTGAATTGGTTTTATTTTCTCTCTGTCTACCTTTGTGGAGAAACGGCGTGATAGTTTATTTGATTAAAAATAATTTTCTAAATAAATAAGATCGAAGACCGTAGCCAAATTTAAAATTCAAGCAGCATTCAAATAAAATAAATATTTTACCACCGCTGTAGTAAAAATATCATTTGAGTAGCTCGTTTTCTAAAAAGAAATGCATTTTTCGCTCTCCTGCGAAAATGCATCGGCCATTTTCGGTGTTGAACATTTTCTTGAAACCATATAAAATTCTTCAAAAATTTTCACGATGGAGACCTATTTAGAAAGGTTGGAGCTTCGCCAAAACCATCCTAAGCAAAGCGTTTTCGTAGCTTCTATAAAGACATAGTCCTTATGGAAATTTATTCCCGTTTCTACGATGTCTCGAGGTCCTTAACACTTTCAGGGTGTTCAAGGATGGTAGTAGCTGTTTCCCAAATAGGTTCTACTAGTTTTGCTTCCTTGTTAACATTTGTGTTTCGCTAGGTTAAGAAATAGCGTTATCGTCAAGTCTACATTTAGTGGCATGATTTTTTTTTTCAACAGGACATAGTTTTCTTTAAAAGGTTATCGCATTTTTATTAAATGAAATAAATGTCATAATGAACAAAATTCATTGTTTTACTAAAATGTTGAACAAATTTTGTTATTACTCTGTATTTTTACAGTTGGGGTAAGCTGGATTTATTTGAATAATTAAACTAATTGACTAATTAATTAGTAACTACTACGATTCATATTTTTTTCACAATTGAGAAAAAAGAACTTATCATATTGAAATTATTTATTTACTTTATAAAAAAAAAATACTTATGAGCTTTCTTTTTAAAATATTTTTTATTATTTTACCAATGTTTTTACATTTAATCAGCTTAAAAACTCTAAAATGTTTTAATCTTAATAAATAACCAATTTTTACACTTTTTTTAATATTAAAGTTCAATTTATACAATAATTTTGAGTAGAATCTTGTTTGACCCTCAAAAATAAATTAAAAATTGCCACATCCTTGACAAATTACTCTGGAAAAAACCTTAAATATGATATATTAAATATAAAAAAGATTACCGTTTTTGCTTCCAAACCATATCATTAACTACATAGTATTCATCGTTAAAACAACATATAAATAAAAAAAAAATTCAACTAAGAATTTCGTTAATTTTTAATATTTTAAAGTAAAAAGGGTAGCCAAACATTTTTTAAACGTCTGGTGAAGTTTATAACCAAATTATTTATCTCAATGCTCTCGGCAATATATCGTGTAGTACGCTGCCTTATCGCATCCCATTCGAGCATTGATCGAGCGTGCGATCCTCTTCTTCTCTTTATTCCTCTGCTCCCCATCTCGTTTCTCCCCCTACAGAATCGGCCGACCCCACTCACCCACCCCTACAGCGACTACCCTGCTGACAGATGCAAACCCCTAAATGTCTTGTAGTCACATATCAAAAAGAATGACGCAAACTTGACTTTTGTCGCATCGATGAGAGCGTGCGCAGTGACGTATTTTTGTAAATTTTAAAAGCCTATTTTTATTAAATCAAAATTCTTTTTCTTCAAATGCCTCTCGCACCCCAATGGTGCATAGGGTACTGCATCATATAAGCGCAGTGTTATCTTGATCATTAGCACATGAAGGAAAGGTGATCAGTCCTTCGCATCAGGTACAATCAAGGTAAAATTGAATAAATATTGGAGTAAAAAAATTGCTAATATTTATTTGACCCCCACCCCTTGAGAATCAAAGCCGGGACCTCCAGAACGGTAGCCGAGCTTGCTGATCATTACACTACAGAGGTGGACATCATCAATATTGATTCATCTTTATATTTTAATAAACAATAATCTTTAACACATGAATAATTATCTTTTTTAATGAAGAAGCATTAAGGAATGCATTGAAATATCTGATGTTTAAAAAAAACAATTCAGTTCAGTACGAAAATTTATGTTATTGACATCTCAACATAGTTGAAGAAGAATATAGAAATCTGGGCATTGACATGGCTTATGACCCTCAAAGGCTTGGTAAAGCGATCACTTGACACACATTTACGTTAAATATATTTAACACGTGAAACCTCAACACATAAATTTGTCAATTTTTTAATTCACTAAAAAAACTCTTTCAGTAATTCACATATTTTAATATTTGAATTATTTACTTTATCAAATTACTTGATTTTTCGATGATTTCCATAGTTAAAGCATTGATAACATAGCTGTTGATTGGGGTCACTGTTGTCCCTTATTAAATAAAAATAACTCCTGTAATTGGAGATAATCCAGATTTTGTGAAAAAGTATTTAGACACACTCAAAATGTAGTTTTTTTCATTGATGACACTCTAAAATTTCTTAATTTGGCAGGTGTGCCATGCACAGAAAAAGTTTGCGGATCACTGCTATAGACAATCCACATTTTTTACGGAATTTGAAGAAAGCAATAAATTGGTTTTAAAAAACCCACCCAATTAATTGGCCATGTTCTGTTCGGGTAGCATAATCTTCAATTATTGGCTACTACGCCTTTGGATTACAACCCCGAGTAAAAATACCCATATATGGGGCCCCTCCCCTTTCGGATGCTACCCTTCGGTGCCACCAAATGACCTGTAACACCCACACAAGGTTAACTAACCATTAAATTTCCCTTTTCTTTGCCAACACGAAAAAAAATATGGCCAAGGATAAACTTCTGCAAATTGGATTTGAAAATGTGGAAACTTTATTTAAGTTTTTGATGACAACGTACGAAAAAGAAATACTTTTACTTCGGCCCGGTCACCGAGGGAATCTTATTGGGAAAAGATAGAATAAACCCGTGTTTTTTTTTCAAAATTTATTAAACTACCGTAGCAGGTGATTCGTAGCACCCATTCCACACGTTTTTTTCTGGACGTTGGATGTGACAGGAGACTAAAAAAAATACCACTGAGGCCTAAAAGAATGAACTATTTATTCGAAATAAAACAAGTTTGAAAATAAAATAATTTCGTATTTTTTTTAGCTTACATATCGATCAGTTATTTTATTCACAACATTTTGAGTGTATCCAAATATTCGTTCACAAATTTGGGATTGGAATTATAATACAATTTTAAAATCTCGACATGGGCTAAGAAGAGTATGAAAGTCTGGGTTTTAAGAGGGCTTATTTATTAAATGATTTGTTTAAACTTTATGTTCAGCAAAGAAATAAGTGAATTGGAGGTCTTATTGCTAAAAAACAATATCTTTCAACCAACCGAAAACAGGCTAGTGATTGATCAAAACGTTTGATACCATATATAGCTGTTTGCCAACAGAAGGTAGATAGTGACCTGTCATAGGCTGGTTAAGTGATTTACTCTTCACTTTACACGCTTATAACATTCGCCATTCTACGTATGATTGACAACCACAGCACTCAAATTTTTGTCATAAATATGTATATAATTAATCTTATGACATTCATTTATTGAGTTCACAAAAGCCATCTATGATTGGATTAAAAAAAGCTTTTATTTAGCGGAGACCCTTTTATTTAGATGTATGATTATTTCCCATACTAAGAGTAGCAAGAAAACTCTTTTTATCATTTTTTTTTAAGCTTTGGTATAATTTGACCAGTTATTTTCTTTACAACATTTTTAATGTGTCCAAATAGTTGTTTACAAGTCTGGATTTAGAGTTTTTTTTCATATTTTGAAATCTCAAAATTGATGAATAATTATATGGTAGTGAAAATATTTACCATTTTATCTTTGTTGAGATGACATAACATTTTAAATAATGTAGTTTATTGTCTAATATTATTAAGAAATTAAGTTTTATTTGCGAGAAAAAAAAGTTATAATGTTTGTGCATTACTCTAACACCCATCAAGAAAAAACTTACAACATTTTGAGTGTGTCCAAATACTTCACAAATCTGGATTATCTCCAATTACAGGAATTATTTTTCATATTATTTTTTGACATTTTATCAAAGACGAAGAAAAAAATGATCACTTGAACCAGCCTGTGGCCGTCGTCAGCCCCGTAAATGCCCAAACTTCCATATTCTTCTTCATCTTTGATGAGATGTCAAAAATGATAAGAAAAAACTTGATGGTAATTATATTGTTCAATGAAACCTTTTTATTGGAAAAAAAAATCCTGACAAAGAGTAAATCGAAACTACAATAATTGAGCAATAATCACTTATGAATTAATAATTTATCACTTAAACCAGCCTATGATGGTTGTCAGCCCCGTAAATGCCTTGACTTCCATATTCTTCTTCATCTTTGATGAGATGCCACTATAAGAATACAAGGATTGAACTATTTAAATACAAAAAGAACATAATAGATTATCCCAGTAGCCTTCATACTGTGTGACAGGCCGCTCTGATTATAGTTTTAACCCAGATTTACTCTCTAACAAAACACCTGTACTGATATATGCACAATGCCGCGGTTTCATCATTCCTCTGACCAATATAAAATCCTTTTCGTCAATTGTGTTTTGTGGTGTATCAATCCCCGTTTAAATATTTAAGTACATATCGCTCACTCCTTTCAACAACGTCATATAAAACATAAAAAACTAGATTTTTCAGGAAATAGATTTTTAAGTTTAAAATCTAATCAAATAAGTATATAAAAATAAATATCAAGCCACTTATTGAACTTATAACTGTGCAACAGATCTTTTTAGGTAAAACCTGAATGTATTTTCTCCATTTAAAAATTTTTGTGTTTTTAAAAATAATATTAAGCAATACCTTTTCTTCGAAATGCAAAAACAACACTTTCTGTCCTGTAGCAGGTAAATATAAAGTTAAAAATGGGCCGCTTTTGGAATAAAGTAAATTTTTGGGGCGTTCCGAAAACATGCACAACTCAAATTTGTCGATTTTTGATATATGACGTTGTGGCAACCTACACATATAATGTACATCGAATATGGCAACTCAAGCTCAACGTAGCGAGCTACCTTCACGAGACCAGAAAAGAACGAAACGAGCGACCCCGCCACACTTCGTCGCCACCCGTCCACAGATCGACACTTCGTCGCCACTCGTCCACAGATCGACACGTACTTCAACTGTTCTCATATTAGAGTCACGCGATTATCCTTAAGTATTTTCTTGATTGTAATTTGATAGAACTAAATAAATTTGTGTTAAAAGTAATCCGCTTTCATCTTGCTTCCCTTCTGATAAATTAAAGTGGTATTCAACTAGAAACCATAATTGGTGACCCCCCGACGTGATCCCGAAACACGTTTTACAAAATTCGGAATTTTAGAAGCATTTTTTAAATAAAAACCGAAAAAAAACAACGCGTAATAAACATCGATCACAGGAAGCGTGGCGACGAGCGTCCCAGGGATAAAACGTAAGTCAATATTTTAGTATTCTCACATATCTAACGTAAAATCTTTTCATTAAAAATAATAATCTCGAAATTAAACCTTTTTATATTTGCACTACCCAATTTAGAATCTTTTCCCTGGTAAAATAAAAGTCAATTATTAAAAAAATTTTGAATCCTATCTATATCCGATATATCTATCTATATCTAATCCGATGAAACCACGTGGGAGAATAGAAAATTAATTGTACCGACAGAATACTCGCCGCTATTGTAACACTGATTTCAGCTAAGACGACATCTTCTCGGTCATCTTAAGGCTGACGCAGATATCGGAAATCCACACAGGAAGAACGTGCGCGAACACGTACTTCAGATACGGAAGCCGTCAACAACGAAGAGGAAACGAACAACGAAAAGCTGAGTCAACCTAAATAAACATAATTTAAAATCATTTATTTGCCAAAAAAAAAAAAAAAAATGCGAAAATTCAATAATTAGCTCTCATAGTAAACGCCACCTATCCTGTTTCATAAATAAAATCAAATCGTAAATAATTCACAGATAAAACAAGGCAAAAAACGCCGCTGTAAATGTAGAATCAATAAATTATTGTCATTTATATAAAAAAAATAATTTTTTTTCTTTAATATTACGATCAAAAATTATCCTAATAATCAAATTTCTTTCAGCATTGTCATAACTATATAACATCGAAAAATAATCCCATTACATTAATTCGTCTATATAAATTCTCGCTTAAAAACAACACGTAACAATAACACGAAACAAATTCCCGGGCGTATTCCGTAAACACCGCGACCGATAAGCAATAAATAAACCCGAGTCATTAACCCCACCATTTATTTTTTTCAAACAACGCGAAAAATACCAATCCGTAACATCCAAACACAGCAAAATCCAAAATATTTAAATATTTTTTTTTACAAAAAAAAAAAAAAATAAAATATTTTTTTTTAAATATCGCACAACGATGGCAACCAACGGCGAACATGAATATCAAGAATCGCAGCAAGTACAACCGCAACTACAAAAATATCCGGAATATAATACAACTTGCGATCAATCAAGAAACAAAATTTTCAGTAACATCATAATGTCGAGCCTGCTAAAACAAATAGAACTACTAACGCAGGAAGTCAAACAACTAAAAGCGAAACACGAAAACGACAACTGGCAAGGACGCATGAGCCGCTACGACAACAGACGACAAGAAAACGGCCGATATAGAAATAAAAGCAGATCCCCATACCGAAGCATGTCTAGAGAAAATTCAAACGGCATATGTTTTTACCACAACAAGTTCAAAAACAAAGCATTCAAGTGTAGAAAACCATGCAGCTTCCAGCCGGAAAACGCCAACGGGGGGCCAAACTAGAGGCCTGTAACCCCCCTCATGATACATTCCGCCTCTTTGTTTACGATCGAAGAACCAACATGAAATTTCTAATCGACACCGGAGCCGACGTATCCGTGTTACCGAGGTCATACAACAACATAGAGAATTCACTCGCCTCCGACGAGACAACAACAACACTCTACGGCGCCGATGGAAACCAAATAAAAACATACGGTACAAGAACACTCGAATTAAACTTAAATTTAAGACGACCATTGAAATGGAGATTCATAATCGCCGACGTGTCAAGAGCGATACTAGGAGCCGATTTCCTACATAATTATAACTTAAGCGTAAACTTGAAAAACGCAACGTTAACTGACAACGTAACTGGATTAAAAGTAGACGGAAGCACTTGCAAAAGTCCGTCTTCAAAAATTTCACTAATCAATAACAACTGTGAATATCACAAAATCATGGCTAAATACCCCGACATACTTAAACCAAAAATGGACATCGGACATAAAAAGAAACATGAAGTGAAACACATAATAGAAACAAAAGGACAACCAGTTAGTGCAAGGGCCAGACGCCTCGCACCAAACCAGCTTATCGCAGCAAAGAAAGAATTCAAACTGCTGATGGAACAAGGAATTTGCCGCCCCTCAAAGAGTAATTGGGCAAGCCCGCTACATATGGTGAAGAAACCCAACGGAGAATGGAGACCCTGCGGCGATTACCGACGTTTAAACGCCCAGACGCTACCAGACAGGTACCCGATACCTCAACTCCAGGACTTCGCACATAAACTCAACACAGCGAAAATATTCTCGACAATAGATCTGAAGAGAGCGTATCACCAAATACCAATGGAAAGCGAAGACATCCAAAAGACAGCCATAATCACGCCATTTGGACTTTTCGAATTCACCGCCATGCAATTCGGACTATGCAACGCAGCTCAGACATTCCAACGATACATGAACAATGTAACAAAGAATCTAGACTATTGTTTCGTATACATAGATGACATACTCATAGCATCAACGAGCGAAGAAGAACATAAAAGACACCTCGAAGAAGTATTTTTAACCCTTTCAGAAAACGGTTTAATAATAAACGCAGACAAGTGCAGTTTCGGAAAACCGGACGTCAGTTTCCTCGGATACACTATAACATCGAACGGCATCACACCACTGCAAGAAAAGGTACAAGCAATAACACAATTCGAGACACCAAAAACCGCGAAAGGACTCCGACGTTTCCTCGGAATGATAAACTTCTATAGAAAATTTTTACCAAATGCAATAGAGACACAAGCTATACTATTTGACATGCTTCAGGGTTATGTAAAAAACGACCGGAGAGAATAAATATGGACACAAACGTCGACAGCCGCATTTAATAAATGTAAAGACGACCTTGCGACAGCAACGCTACTAGCGCACCAAACCATCGATGCCCACCTCGCTATAATGGTCGACGCCTCAGACAACGCAATGGGAGCGTCCCTACAGCAGGAAAACAACGGAACATGGCAACCACTAGGATTCTTCTCAAGGAAACTCACCCCAGCACAGAAGAAATACAGCACGTATGACAGAGAACTGACAGCAGTCTACGAAGCCGTAAAATATTTCAGACAGAATGTCGAAGGACGCAATTTTATAATATATACAGATCACAAACCGATCACATTCGCATTTACAAAAAAAACAGCTACGAACTCTCCAAGACAGGAAAGACAGCTAGACTACATAGGACAATTCTGCACGAACATAAAACATATTACTGGATCAAAAAACACAGTCGCCGACACACTATCACGAATCGAAGAATTAACAATACCCGCAACGATAGATTACGACGAGATGCACGAGCAGCAAAAAGAAGATGAAGATTTAGCAAACTCCCTTCAAAATTCGTCACTAACCCTTCAACAGAAAAACATTCCAGGCATGAACAACCCCATATGGTGTGATACGTCAAATAATAACATACGACCTTTCGTCCCTCAACAAATGAGAAACCAAGTCATAGCGAAAGTACACAATATATGTCACCCAGGAATAAACGGTACTAAAAAAAGTATACAACAGAGATTCGTATGGCCACACATGACAAGAGACATTAAAGAATTCGTCAAAAACTGTATACCATGCCAAAAAGCGAAAATAAACCGACATACCTCAGCACCGATTAACACATTCAACGTACCAGAAGACAGATTCCAGCACATCAACATAGACATCGTAGGACCCCTACCAACCTGCCGAGAATATTCGTATTTATTGACAATGATCGATAGATATACCCGGTGGCCCGAAGCAGTACCAATCAAAGACATTACTGCTGAAACAATAGCCAAAACATTACTAGACACGTGGATCGCCCGCTACGGCGTACCACAAACAGTAACCACGGACCAAGGAACACAGTTCGAATCGAAACTTTTCAAGGCACTATCGGAAATACTGGGAATAAAACACAGCAGAACATCAGCTTATCATCCACAAACAAACGGGATGATAGAGAGATGGCATCGCGCATTAAAAACCGCACTAACAGCAAAAAACGACGACACCTGGTTGGACACGCTACCAATAGTCCTACTCGGACTTAGAACTACGGTGAGAGACGAGCTTAGATGCTCACCCGCAGAACTAACTTATGGAAAAACATTACGACTCCCAAGCGACTTCTTCACGAACACCATAAGCACCGACCCAGGAATATTCGTGAGCAAACTACGTGACAGATTCACGGACGTCAGGCCGACGCCCGGCATCCACCACTCATCAAAGAAAGTATTCATACCAAAGGAACTACCGACAGCCACCCATGTATTCATCCGAACCGACTCACACAGAAAGCCCATACAAAATACTTACGAGGGCCCCTATCGAGTCGAATCGCGAACAGAAAAAACATTTGTAGTCGATATCAAAGGAAAACTAAAACACATTTCAATAGATAGATTGAAACCCGCGTTCACAACGACAATGGATGAAAAAATCGACACACAACAGAGAGCGACAGAAATCCGTACGCCAACCCCGGAAACGGACTCAAACAAGCCGACAGAAGGAAACCTGCAAGAAAGAAAAACCAGAGCAGGAAGAAAAGTTCATTTTCCAGACAGATTTCGACCATGAACGCCTGAACAAATAAGAAAAAAAAAAAACAAAAGCCAATTGTAAAAATAAAAACTTTTATTTTACCAAGAAAAACAAATTACAATCAATAACAAGAAAAACAAATTACAATCAATAACAAGAAAAACAAACTACAGTCAACAAAAAGAAAAACAAACTACGGTCAACAACAAGAAAACAATTTAAATTACATATGTACAATTCACCCATATGTTTTAAAATTTCTGATTACAGTATCATGTCTTCTGTTCAAAGACACTGGAGGAGGGCCATGTGGCAACCTACACATATAATGTACATCGAATATGGCAACTCAAGCTCAACGTAGCGAGCTACCTTCACGAGACCAGAAAAGAACGAAACAAGCGACCCCGCCACACTTCGTCGCCACCCGTCCACAGATCGACACTTCGTCGCCACTCGTCCACAGATCGACACGTACTTCAACTGTTCTCATATTAGAGTCACGCGATTATCCTTAAGTATTTTCTTGATTGTAATTTGATAGAACTAAATAAATTTGTGTTAAAAGTAATCCGCTTTCATTTGCTTCCCTTCTGATAAATTAAAGTGGTATTCAACTAGAAACCATAACGTTGTTGAAAGGAGTGAACGGTGTACCACATATTTTATTTTACATAAATAAATTTATATGATGCAGTATAAATTTATAAGGCAGCAGCAGGCACCTCAGTGGTTGTAGAGCTACGTGCAGCGCAGTCAAGGGATAACTGGAGAAGAGTCATTGCTTCTGCAAGGGTCACAACCCTCAGCAATGAGGATTAAGACGGAGAAGAAGAAGAATCTTGATCGTCAACACATGAAGGAAAGATGATCAGCCCTCCGCTTCAGATACCAGTACCGGGTAATATTTAATAAATATTAGAGTTAAAAATAACCTATATTTATTTGACCCCCCCTGCGAATCGAACCCGGGACCTCCAGTACGGTATTCGATCTCGATGACAATTACGCTACGGAGGTGGACAAATATTAATAACACCTATATTTTAATAGCAAATTTCTTTTGAATGTGAAATTTTGTAATTTATGTTTTTTATAAGTTTATTTGTAATTTGTGTTTTTTTTAATGTTCAAGTACTATCTACCCTCTGATTGCAAACGGCTATATATGGTATCAATCGTTTTGATCAATTTCACTAGTCTGTTTTTGGTTGATGGGAAAATATTGCTTTTTAGTAATAAGCCTGCCAATGTACTTATTTATTTTCTGTACATGAAGTTTAAATAAATAAATAAATTTAAAGTATAGGAAAGGTGAGTAAAATATGTGTATGTACTAAAGATAAAGTTGTTGTATTTTTTACACAAGATGCGTTTCATGAAGAAATGTCACAACTAAACTGAAATCTTAATATAAGAGTGAAAAAAATATTTTGTACCCCTGGAAATCGAATTCACCACCTTTAGCATGCTAGCCGTAAGTTCTTACCACTAGACTACGAAGGCGGACATAGGCTAGTTTCACCAATTTTGTGAAACTAGGCTATGTCATTGAATTAAATTCATTTCAATTTATGAAAATAATTACCTCTTCACGTATGTGGGTGATTCCATATGAAGATGAGTACGTTTAACTTAGCTCATGCAATTATACATATTTGTCGAGGGTTCCCGAAGGATTCAAACTGAATTTCAAGGACTTTCAGTCACATGTAAGGACACCTCTCGCCCGGCCAAGCGCTGCAGTGGTCCAACCCTCTTAGCAAGTGAAAGGGTTAAGTCTGTTTAGTATAATTAACACATAAATACCCTTCGTGTTTTAACCCCACCACATGGGAAAACGTACACATTTAAATTGGACGTGTGTTGATTCACAGCTAGCGGTTTTGCCATTATTATTTTGAATCGTTTTAATTATGATATACAAAATTTGTTTGTTTGGTTCAACCATTTGGCTACACATAGATAAATATTTTCCTAACCCTTATCCGCACCCCAATGGTGCATAGGGCACTGCATCGTATAGAAGCAGTGTTATCTTGATCGTTAAATACACGAAGGAAAGGTGATCAGCCTTTCGCTTCAGGTACCAGTCCAGGGTCATATTAAATAAATATTTGACTAAAAAATCAATAATATTTATTTTGATCCTCTTGGGAATCGAACCCGGGACCTCCAGCATGGTAACCTAGAGCGCTAACCACTACACTATGGAGGCGGACAGAGATATATTTACAAATATTTATCAAATAATTATTTGAAATCTCAACAGAGATGAAAAAGAATATGGAAGTCTTGGAATTTACGGGGCTTACGACCGTCATAGGCTGGTTTAAATGTTCACTTCACACACGTCTAACATGCACCAATTCTTTATTGAGAACCACACTACTAAAATTATTGGAAGTTCTATATATATGATCCAATTTCAAAACATTTTACTTGAAAAACCAGAATTTTTACTACAGACATCTATTGGTGAGATAAAGAAGCTTTTTTATTTAGCGAAATTATTTTTTTAAATGCTTACGTTAGATACGATATTTTGAGTGTGTCTAAATAATTGTTCACAAATCTGGAATATATCCAATTATGGGAGTTATTTTTCATAAAATTATTTAACATGTCAACATAGATGAAGAAGAATATGGAAGTCTGAGCATTTACATCCGTCATAAGACGTGTAAGCCCCGTAAATGCCCAGACTTCCATATTCTTCTTCAACTATGTTGAGATGTCAAAAATAATATGAAAAATAATTTAAATGTGAAAAAGTATTTAAAAACAGTTAAAAGTGTTTTCAAAAAAAGAATTAAGAAAAATCACAAAAGAAATTACTAACAAAACCATGAAATCGAAGAGCTGCGGTGTTTATTTGTTCCTGAATTAAATAAAAGTAATGTAATCAGTCTTGCACTCTACCAGAATAAAGAAAATTACTGCTCAATAAGAAAAATTGGAGGTGTGGTAACGACTAAAGCAGTTAGGGTTACATACACTTACTCGTACGAGCTTGTGACATGTCCTTATACACATTGACTAAGCTTACAAAACCATCTCTATTTTTGGTGGCTGCACTAAAAATTGTCACTTAAAAACATTGAATTTTCTTTTTCCCAGAAAAAAATGGACTTTAAAAAACTATATAAGTTTTTTTTTCTGTCAATTTCTCATTTCTTCTACATTTTAAAAACTATTTTTCTCGAACACCAGTCTCAAAGCTTTATTTTGAAGAATTTCTTATTTATAATAATATTTTTTTATAATAAATAATAAAACCAATCGATATATGAAAATTTCGTTTGACAACATTGTTCTAAGAGACTAAACAACGAATAAACATCGTTCCAACCCTTCGGAACAACACGTTTTTAATACCAACAGCTTAAGTCTTCTCACCCCAAGCGGGAGGATCAATTATCGCATGAGTTTGCCGAGAATTCAGCTGGTTTTTCACAGGGTGCGCGATAAATCACTGAAAATCCACCGCGATCATATGTAAGCCTCTAAAACATGAGGCTCGATAGCTACATCCAAGGGAGGAATTAGGGTACCTCGTAGGGGTGGGTTCAGGCATTTGACTATCGTGTTTAGAGCCTTTAATTTTACTCAAAATAATGCCTACATTTTAGTCCTCATTAAACTGTCTATAAAATATTTTTACGTTAAAGGATCAACGCTGTTTATTGACATTGATGTCATTAAAGTCTCGTTAGTTCATCTAATTTTATTTTGTGTAATTTTAAAGAGAAAATATGTAGATGAGGTTAAAATAAATAAATGGAATATCATTTCTTGAATGTTTTCCAAAACAAATATCCTTTATCCTGAGCTTTTTCACTAATATTTTATTTGTATTGAATGTAAAAATGATTCGGCATTTTACTATCGAGTTTATTGCCTTAAGTTGTACTCAAAACAATGCCTCAGTTCATGGATCAACGCTGTTTATTGACGTTGATGTAATGAAAGTTCCGTGAATTCATTTAATTTAATTTTGTGTCATTTTAAAGAGAAAATACGTAGATTTAAAAAGTTTAAAAAATAAAAATATTTCCTTTATTTTGAGCTTTTTTACTAATATTTTATTTGTAGTGAATGCAAAAATGATTTGGCATTTTACTATCGTGTTAAGTGCCTTAAATTTAGTTTTAGTTCTTATTTAACTGTCTTTAAAATATTTTTACGTTCAAGAATCAACGCTGTTAATTGACGTTGATATAAAGAAATTCCCGTGAGTTCAGCTTAATTTATTATGTATCATTATTGAAAAAAAAAATTTTTGTTGTTTTTGTATTTATATTTAAATTGGTAATAAATTTTAATTTTCACCTATTTTTAGTAACTAATTAATCAACATGCTGTTTCCTTACAGTTAGAGGTAGAGAAAATCAAACACCAAACCACTAAACAAACAAAAAATTCTATTTACAACATTTTTAGTGTGTCCAAATACTTGTTCACAAAATCTGGATTATTTCCAATTAGAGGAGTTATTTTCACATTTTTTTTTGACATTTCATCAAAGATGAAGACGAATTGCCCAGACTTCCATATTTTTCTTCATCTTTGATGAGATGTCAAAAAATAATGTGAAAAAATATACCTTTATAATAATTTAGAAAAAATAAACACCAAATTAAAAAATAAATTAACGTGGCAAATACTTCATAAATATCTACTATTTTAAAATGAAATTTGATTTACTAAAACTTCCTAACTAACTTTTTCATGTATGTGATTATAATCCAGGATGCGGACCTCACATACTGATATAAGAGTTTCTGCTCAGTAAAAAGCTTCTTTTCATCTCACCAATAGATGTCTGTAATGAAGTTTTAGTGATTCAATAACAACGTTTCGAAATTGGTTCATATATATATAGAACCATCACGCCGATTTTCCTTAGGAGTAGACGGAGATAAAATATCAAACCATTCTGTCTTTGTAAGCAATCATCGGCTCTTCCACATTCATAAGTCTCCTCATACATACCTGCTTATTATTCCTACTACCGACTTGACCAGTTTCAATCATTTAAAATACCTGTTCATGCCAAGTTCACCTCGGTCTACCTTCGCTTGGTATTTTTTAAACTTTTTTCTTCACTCATTTGATCGACATATCCAAACCATCTCAACACACCTCCCTTATGGACAATTTCTTTTTACGATTTTACCGATTACGTAAAATATATTTTTAAATAATTTAACGCAATAAATAAAAAAAAAAAAAAAACAATAAAAAATAAATTGGAATTTTTACAAAATACTCATCAAACAGATAAACGTAGACTTATTTGCCGTTATTTCATTTGTAAAATTTATTTTTAGGGCTAATTTAAAACTTAGGACTAATTAATATTTCGTACTAAAAAACTTGACGCCGATTTAATTGAATAATGCAAGCATTTTTCTTTTGACCGCGGCGGTGGCACAAATGTAAAGTTTCCGTGAACCAAATGAATGACCCACCGTCACAAACGCCGGAAAGGTTCATTACAAAGCGTATAATTTGACCACATCAAAGTCTGGAATGTGGGGCATTTGTAAAGTGCTGCGAAAATCATTTCTATGTGATGTCTTTTGTGCCTGATCTCGTAATTGAATTGGAAAAAGGAAAAGGCTAAGTGGCAACAATTTTTTTGAGAGATCCATTTAATGTTAAAAGGATACTTGATGCAGCCGTAGAATTAGGTATAAATATCAAAAATTCAGTAATGAATGACAATTTAAAAGCAAAATCATAATTTGTTTCCAGATAAACCATATAAAAATAAGGTGTATTTTTTTTTTATAATGAAAATAATTTCCATTGAAAATCTGTGTTGAAAAGTCATATTGTCCTCTCAGGATCTTTAAAAACTATGCTTTTCTGCATTGTATGTATGTCCTTACTAGAATCAACATCACACACACACACACCATCTGATACATTTTACACATGCACATTTTCTCTCATAAATTTGTGTCCATTTGCTAGATATGCACTTAATATTTTGTAATAATCATTATGTTTCTGTGGTTAATTATAATTGGCTTATTATTTTTTGATATCTCATCAAAGATGAAGAAGAATATGGAAGTCTGGGCATTTACGGGGCTTACGACCGTCATAGGCTAGTTTAAGTGATCACTTTACACACGTGTAACATTCACCAATTCTACCCATTATTGACAACCACACTACTCAAATTCTTTGAAGTTCTATATATATGAACCAATTTAGAAACCTAGTTCATGAATCACTAAAACTTCACTAGAGACATCTATTGGTCATAATTGGCTTGTTTAATGTATATTATTTAAATGTTTTGTTTTACATGTGGTGCTGTTGCTAACCCAGATAAAATAAATAAATAAAAATAAATAAAATTATGATTTTTATCATAAAAATGTATCACGGCTTTGAGTATAATTCGATTTTTTTAGTGGCTTGTAAGAGTAGGTACTAACGAGCAAGCATCTTCGAGTGCACAAGGCAATACTGCATTTCCCATTTTTACTGTTTTGCTATAAAAAAAATATATGCATTTAATATTTACCCTGGATAACATTAAAGTAAATAATTTATGGAGCGAATAAAATTGGTAAAAGGAATAGAGGAAGACTGAAGAAAACTTGGAATGATCGAGTATTTTAAGCACTTGGGAGTGATCAGGTTAGCAGTCGAAATAATCGGCGGATATGTATGAGGAGATATATGAACATGAAAGAGGCAAAGATTATTTGCAAAGACAATGGTGTGGCGTTCTATTATCTCTGCCTATAACGAACAAAAATATATTAAGGTGTATATATAAGTTAATAAATATAGGGAGGGGGGTTAAGGAACAAATTTTTTTGTAAAAGGAAACATTGATAATAATGGTGACGTATTTTGAAACAGTATATTATTAATTGATATTTTATCTGAATCGATTTTTTATGTTACTAGTCGTAAATATAAATGAAACTCATTAAAGTGGTATATTCAAGAGTTTAATTTTAATAAAATAATCATGTCATTCCACAAAGTTAATGCCGAATCAATAAATAATTTAAAATAATTAGTTAGTTGGTTAAATTTTACCATTTTTTTTTGCGATTTGAAACATTTTTCCTCATTCCACCGCTAGTCAATGCTTGGGAGGATTTCTCCCTCTACTGAAAAGGGTTGTAAGAAGTTGACACTTGTCAAAGGAGCAAATATTTATAGGGTCGGTGGAATTTGCATGTGGGTTAGAAGGGATCAAGTATGCAATGTACTTCTATCAAGAGACAAAGAGAAACATGAAACCCTATGGATGTAAACAATTTAAAAATCAATAAAGGATAGGACCCTCGAACTTAGAACGACTTGATGCTCAAACTGTTGCACTTATTCACAACATATTGGTGGGTCCAAATCGTCATCTTCTTCCTTCTTATAGATCCTCGGATCTGTTTGTTCCGTTATCTCTGTCTTATGAAGTGGACTGCCAGTTGTCGCACCATCGTTTTAGAAGTCTTCCAGGTGATCTTCTTCAATCTGGGTTATCTTGGAGAGCAGTGCGAGCCAGTTTATTTTTTTGCATTCTGTTCACAAGGGCATTCCAGATTCGTCTTCGCTGTTCAAATCCTTGTTCACAAACCTGTGTTTCTTTACTAAGGACTTATTTGTAATTTAAAGTTGGATTCTAAAATAATCATGAGAAAATAAAGGACAAAGCAATATATAATACAAAAACATTAATCTATATTACATAATGCATTTCAAAACAGGTTTCCAATTTAATCATTTTATGATTACCATCATTTAATTTTTACTTATTTTTTTTTACAAAAATGTTAATACCATTAGTGTATATTCACTCACCGAGATTTTTATGTCTACTGGTTTTGGAACGTACCCGTCTCTTCGTCAGGACAATCACTACCACTGTGGTAGTGATTGTCCAGATGAAGAGACGGGTACGTCTCGAAACCGGTAGACATAAATGTCTCGGTGAGTGGTTACAACCTAATATTATTAACATTTAAAAAAAACAACCACAAAGTAAATGCTTTAAATATAAGTAATATTGAGAATATTTTCATTTTTGTTTGCTTCCTAAGGCTTCAAATACCCCATAAAAGATTTCTTAACGCTATTAAAGGAATGATATTGACCACTATCGAAATTACTGCTATAAAGACAGTTTTTTAATGGACGCCATTTTTTTCTCCAGGTCCAGACTTCACATGAAGGCTGAATCATTTAAAGATCTTATTCATCCTTATCGTCTTTGTAGACTGTTGGGATCAGCTCTCCTTGTCTTGCTTGTAGTTTCCTTCTTTGGACACTTTATTTGGACGAACTTGTTTCCTCTCCTTCACTTTGCTTGTCCCTAGAATCCCTCAAGCTGGCCCTGACACATTGCCAGTCTCTGTATCATTGAGAGAAGAATCACCCTCACTGCTAGACAGGGTAATGCATTTTAGCGTTTATTTTTCCAAGAAGCTTCAATTTCTTATTGCATCATTGAAAATTGCAATTTAAATGCAGATAATGTTTTTATTTTTATTTTTATTTTTAATTTTTAATTTAATTTTTATTTTATTTATTTCAAAAACATACAACAAACATTAATCATATATACATATAATATTCCCGATGAGTAATTTCTATTTCTCATTTTGGGATATGGGATTAAGGTTAACAAGACTGGAAACACAAATAATAAAGTAACAAAAAAGTTATTTTTTTTTAAATAACCAAAACTAATACTAATACATGGCAAAATATAAAAACGATAAATAGGTTTAAAAAATAGGCACAAGAAGCACATTTAAAAGAAATAAATGAGAAAACACAAGGTAAGAAGCATATTTAAAATAAACAAATGAGAAAATATAAAGATGAGAAAATATAACAAACGTGAAAATATAAAACACATAAGGTAAAAACAAAATAAGAAAATATGACTAATCACTACATATATATCCTTCCATAAAGTACCCTCTCAGATCATTTATTTTTTATCCCCGAATGGGTTTTATTTTATATATGTCAGGCAGCTGGTTAATTTGGGTATTGGCAATATAATTTAAGGACCTTACTCCAAATTTAGTAGTGTTTATCGGCTCCACATGTATTTTGTTATGTCCTCGTGTATTATGATTATGAATTTCTTTGTTGAAAATCTATTTTTTAAATTTATTTTCTGTTTTCTACGACCTCAAAGATACGTTCATACAACACATTAGCACGTGACACCAGTACGTGTGTTACATTTTCGAATGCAGTGTTCCCGCTTGCGCTCGGAAAATCGCAATTATGCAGTTTGCAATGCTTTACCAGCAGATGCCGCTGATATTATTAGATTGTAGGATGTATACAGTGTGTGCTCATATGTACATTCGATATAATTATACCCGTAATAATGATAATGTTTGTCTCTGGTGACGATTCTCTCGTTAATTGAATTTGATAGAATACACTGCGTTCCCAAATTCTAATATCATTTCAGTTTTAGTATTATTTCAAAATTAAGATACTTCACGAGTAAAATTCATCATTTTACCCATGACTTACAACCATACTCCATAAATTTTTGGAATTTGAGTATTTACATTAAATATTTGAGACCATGCGAAGTTTTTCTCGGTCTTCCTTTGTTTTTGTTTCTTTTACCCAACACATTCGCTTCATAATTTTGTTTTACTTTTCTTTCTTCATATGCCTAAGCTATCTAAACACACCTTTCTTAATTTTTTCGATAATGTTTATCTCAACCTTGCATTTATTCCATATATCATCATTCAAACAGCATACAGCATATATCATCATACAACGTTTATTCGCACATTTATTTAAGATAAAACGCATTTTAACTGCAATGAGTCAACTTTCATCTTTCTTATAGCAATTCCACGCTTTACTACCAGGATTGGAACCAAGACTCAATTGTGTACTGCCAGTCTACTTCCTGTACACAAAACTTTATTTACCTTTTCAATTTATCATCAGTAGTTTGGGTTGATTTAAAAGTAAACCCTTTCTTTAAGACTACATGGGTAACATGAATACGTCTATATTCTTAAAAATAACAAAGTAAAATCTAATACAAAAATAGCATTTCCCTTCTTAGTATGTAAATATATGTATACTTGTGACGAAAAAGTTTTGAATGAAATAAGAGTCACATAATAATATTAAATTAAATCGATATATGAATTAAGATCATACAGATGCATGATGATTATCCAACCTTTAGTAACCGTAGCCCGCAGTGCATGCATAAAGCTCAACGAAGACAAATTATTGGAGTCCTGGTATGTCCATTAGCCCTTTATGTGCAGCCTATTTCATAGAAAATTAATTCAGTGGTAAGTATTATTATCTATATTGAATTATGAATATTGTGTGGTGCATTTCATTGAATTATATTGTAAAAGCTCTTTAAAAATTAGCTTTATCCAGCCACGTAGCTGTGACTCTATCTAATTAAATGTAAAATAATAGTTATAAAAACTACGCATTTCTTATATGTTTTGCAATCATACGAAGCAATAAAAATTAGGAAAATCTGTGAAATAACAATGATATTTTATTTATTGTTTCGGCATTCACTTTTTGGTAAGACATGATGAAATCGTTAAAGAAAAAAACTTTGTTTTACCACTTGAGTTATATTTATTTAATTATAACGACTAGTCTCGAAATAATTACATCCATCTTCAGTTTAAATTTAGACTTGTTGTGAAATAAGAGTTTTTCTTTTACAAACAGCAATAAAATCGAAAACATCAAACGTGTTAAGTGCAGCAGCTGCCAATAAGCAAACTGTGCATCATGAGCACTGTTTTGTATTGTGTATGTTGTTATTTTATTTATTGTTTCGGCATTAACTTTGTGGTAAGACATGTTACAATGATTAAAGAAAACACTTCGTTTTTTATCACTTGAGTTTAACTCAAGTGGTAAAAATCGAAGTGTTTTCTTTAATCAGTGTATGTTGTTTTTACGTTTTATAGATAACGCTTCAATTCTAGAAAAATAATTAATTAAAAAAGTTATAACTAATCAAAAATAAAAATTCCTGTCAAAGTTAAAAAACCATCACGTAAAATTTTAAATTTTAAAAACTATAAGATTTATGATATTGAATATTTCCATTTTACACAACATTTTTGGTCTGTCCAAATCCTTGTTTACTAATACCCATTTAAATTTAAGACACATTTAAGGTTTGTCACAGGTACTATCTCTTATAAAAACATGCCAAAACCATAAAGAAACCATAAAGAATTCCAAAAGTGATCATGCTTTTAAGAACAGTGTTCGTTGATGTGAACAAAACTTGTGTCCGACCCATCATGACGTATGGAATCGAAAGTAGAGCAGACACCGCTGCCACAAAAAACGCGCTTAGAGTGTCAGAAATGAAGACACTGAGAAGCATAACAGGCAAGAGTCTTCGAGATAGATTGAGAAATGCCAAGATCAGGGAAATATGCGAGATCGAAGATGTCGTTAGGTGGGAAAGGCAACGAAGAAGACAATGGTATGCGCATGTGAGGAAAATGGAACCATCCAGACTCCCCCACATCGCACTGTACGGCTAACCCCATGGTATACGACTCCCGGGCAGACCACCAAAGAGATGGGCCGATAGCTGGGAATCGACGTCGCAAGAGGCTAATCCCTCTTAAAAATAGGCCGCAAGGCCTATAATAAGAAGGAGAAGAAGAGAAGTCCGTTGATGTAGGGACAAGGCGGAAACAGACTTAATTAGAGTCCAGGTTTAGTACTTATTTAGTGATTATTTAATTGTATTACTTATATGTTATATTATATCTTGTAATGTGTAAAATCAAGTATTATTAAAAAAAAACCTATATTGTATTAACATGTAAGTATTTTGGCTCAAAACAGGCTATGCCTAAAGAGCCATAATACATATTATTAATAAAATATTATTTTTAGATTATTCTTTTATATAAAACATAACAATTTGTATAGCCTATCACCAGTCTGATGATGTCGGTAACGACGAAACCCGGTCGCTGGTCAAATTAAAAAAGTGGAAAAGCTAAAAATATTGGTTTTAATCTAATATTAAATTAAAAATGCAATTCCATCACGAAGTGTCAGTGGATAATATAAATCTATTAATAAAATATTAATAAAAATGTATCTTTGTACCTAAATAAATAATAAAAAAATGTATATATATTTTGGAATGCATATTTTTTTATCAGTGTATATGTATTTTTTTATACTATCTCCCTTGAATAAAAAACCAGTAGGTATATGTATATAATTTAGGACCACTCTTGGAAATACTTTAACACGTAGCCTACTCTTGTTACGGTATATATTTCAACATCAATATCATTGCAAAAGGTTGGGCAGGGCTGTCAAAAGCTTATAAAAAAATTAAAACAAATATAAATGTGGAAATTTGTGTAAAATATTAAATTATAAATCAATATAACATTTATATTTTTTTAAATATAAATGTTAAAAATACAAGTGATTTTTTCACTGTAATATTTATTTAATATTACCCTTGACTAGTACCCGAAGCAGAAGACTGATCACTTTTCCTTCGTATATTAACGATCAAGATTACACTGCATTTATATGATTGGGGTGCGGATAAGGGTTTGAATGAATGAATGATATATTCATACCAAAGTGTACGTATGTAGTTTTATATTTTATAGCCGCGCACAGACTATAGGTATGAAGAATTTATTTTTTATGTTTTAAATAAATGTGATTTAATGTTTATGTAATATAGCGACAAAACGTGTGAAAATAAAAATTGATAAATAAAAAATGAATTTATATATTAAATGCTAAAATCAACAACTGATTTTCAGTGATTCAGATTTTCATGAGGAATTGTTGTGGTTGTAAAATTATCACATCAATTGATTCGACAGTCAATTTATGGTATTAAAACTAACTAACTAACCATCACGCCGCTTACCATAGCCCTAGGCAGAGAAAATAGAACGCCACCCCACGCTGTAAAACATTCTTCGCCTCTTCAACATTCATGCATCGCCTCATACACACCCGCAGATTAGTCCAACTCCTGACCCGGCCGTTTTCAAGTGTTTGACATACCTGATCAAGCCAAGTTTTTCTCAGTCTTACTCTGCTTCTTTTTCCAACTCAAAAATTTGTTTAACCGTTATTTTCTCACTCACACGTTTCTTATGTCCAAACCATCTTAACACACCTTTCTTAATTTTATTAGTTTCAAAGAAACGATGTTTGAAAATGACGCGGAATGCATCGAAACACGACAATGTGTCACAATAGATTTTTAAAATAGTGGTTTATACCAAGTTAAAACCTGTACAAAAAAGTTTTTAAATTAGACTGAAAATAATGCGGTAGAATTCAGGGTTTTCGCAGCCCTGTTTTCCAAAACCATAAAACTACCCTTCAAGCCTCGTCACCCCTCGTCAGCTACCAACTGACACATTCATATCACGTGACTTTCTCATTTCCACCCACGGCCACCCCTAAGCCCAATAACTCACAAATATCATCTGTATTAAGCAATTCATTTTTATCATCTAGGCCACGATTTTTTGTTTTCAGCGAATGATTCTCATCATTTTCTTCCCTTCATTCATGAAATATTTATGACTGTGATCATCTTGTATGGGTGGGATAAATAATATAAATTTAATACGCCACACGTTGATGTATATTTTTTGTGTATCTCATATTATTTTTGACGCATGGAATAATTATTGTAAATTTCTGACGTACATCGGGTAAAAAAAACATAGAATCAATCATGAAATTGTGTAAGTTAAAATGTAAGTGAATCAAATTTATTGTATTGTTTTGTACACAATTTTCCTATTAAAAATTCTCATACAATAAAAAACTAGCAAAATAAAATTATAAGAATGGTATTTAAAGCTTGATCATAATTTTTTTGATATTTTTAAGTCACCACTATTTTCAAGTAATTTTGACTGTTGCAAACAAAATACATTGTAACGAATATATGAAGAACTATTTGAATTAGCATCTAATATAATTGAAATAATGAAGTATAGAGCAATTTCTCTCGATGTTTATATTATTTAAACTTTAGTAAATAAAACAACTTTGTTTTACCAATTTTTATTTGTACACTTTTTTCCAACCGGTTTCAACAAGAACCTTGTCATCATCAGGGTTTATGTACTAATTCTAAAACATTTAAATACTCATAGTTAGGTTAAAGATAATTACCCTTCCCTTACGATACCAAAAACTTACACGCACTCCGTACACCATATATACACAAAGTATCTGCGAAAAATATTCAAGAAAATTTAAATTATTTGTTTATGTTTTTTTTATTAAAACCACTAATCATTTTATCAATTAATTTTCATCTTCATCGGGATTGACTCAAAGAGACAGTTATTGTCCTTTATTTTGTATCTTCATCGGAATTGACTCAGAGCCAGTTATTGTATCCTGTTTTTTTTCTACCACTTAAACGAAAATTTTATTTAATTGCGCCTAGTTTTTAGATGTGAATTTTTGTTGAATGATTACATAACTTTTATACAATTATTGATTAATAATTATAAAACATTATATAACATTTTTTCTTGTTTAAATTGTAAGCATATTACATATTATTTTTGACATCTCATCAAAGATGAAGAAGAATATGGAAGTCTGGACATTTACGGGGCTGACGACCGTCATGGGCTGGTTTAAGTGATTACTTTAAATACGTGTAACATTCACCAATTCTACCCATTATTGACAACCACACTACTCAAATTCTTGGAAGTTCTGTATATATGAACCAATTTAGAAACTTTGTTCTTGAATCACTAGAACTTCACTAGAGACATCTATTGGTGAGATGTAAAGAAGCTTTTTACTAAGCAGAAACTCTTATATTAGTATGTGAGATCCAAATCCTGGATTATAATCACACACATGAGAAACGCCAAGAGTTTAATATAAGAATTTCTGCTTAGTAAAAAGATCAAACGAATCAATTAAACAAATTCAATTAATTTGTCATTATCACCCAATTCAGTGAGTCTACAATTGAGACGGTTTGTATATTCACACCTTATAAGAGGAACAACAATAACAAAACTTATTTTCGAAACACAATATCTAAAGTTTTAAAATTTAAGGTGACTTAAACGAAAAAACTTTTCGTTCGCGCGAAAAGAAAAAGTTCTTTAAGTTACAGAGTAAAATAAAAATATTTACGACCGCAGAGCTTCGCAAATACCCGATTTATTTTCTATTTCTGATATAATTGAGGGGAAATATTCCCAGACCGGTCAATAAGTAAGAGGCTGAGAATGTATTGGCTTTGTTGTTGATAAAGGAAAAAAGTTTTTTTTCTTAAATTCGCATTTAAAACTTTTCGACGTGAATAATTCAGAGCCTATAGCAAAGCCCGAAGTTCGCCAATAAAAAGTTTTCTAATAGTCTAAATTAGTTTTCGCACTTTTCAAATAACTCAAGAGCGCCCATGGATTTTTTTATTATTATTATTGTTTTCCTCGGGGAATGCAAGAATCTAATAAAATACAGCCATATCGTATCATGTATATATTTATTTAAAGCTGTCCTACCGCATTCCTAATCTGATATAAAAGCAAATGGGATTCCTGACAGACCTTCTCTTGCAAAGCAATTTTTTATTTTGTTTTATTCTCTACGACTCCGACCAGTACAAAAGACAGTTTTGATTTGAACCCTTATACGCACCCTAATGGTGCATAGGGAACTGCATCATATGAACGCAGTGTTATCTTGATCGTTAACACACGAAGGGAAGGTGATCAGCCCTCCGCTTCAGGTACCAGTCCAGGGTAGTATTGAATAAATATTAGTGTGAAAAAATCATAAATTACCGTAAATGAAGACAGTGTTAAGGGAAAAAATTATGATTACTATATTTTTAAAGCCTCTAACATTTTTTATTAACGTTAAAATTTGAATAAAAAGCAGACAACGAAAAATATTAAATTTTTAAAATATAATTCAAGTAGATTTTGTTTTTCTGTAAAAATCTGTATGAATAGTAGGTAACGTGCTTTTAAGCTTATTTTAAGACCTCAATTCTATATTTTCTTCAACCCTTAGACAAAAAATCGAGATCATTCATTCGGTGACATGATGTATAACGAGGGATAAGTTATGCGGGGTAGCATTGACAATAGGGAAAGATTGACAAAACTTTGAATATTTTAAACAAGATCTTAAGCAAAGGCAAAACACTGTACATTTTTATAATAATGTCGAGTATATGTCATAGCTGAATTTTAGAGGCAATGTGAATATGGAATTTTTTAATGAAAAAAGTACATCTTTTAATTTATAAAATATGGTAGGTCAAATCTGTTTTTGCAATAATGTTTTTGTTCATTTTATAAATAACGAATGTACTCTTGTATAATTAATATTTTCAAAGATTTTTTTTTAATACACAAACATTATTAATGCTTAAAGTACATACCTAAATATAAAAAAAAATAAATCTGTTTTTACGAATGATATTTCACAAAATATGTCATTTTTATTTCAAGTATTTTTTCAAAATTCCGCAGTATTTAAAGTAAGTAAAAAGTATTTTTTCAATTTTTTTTTAAAGTAAGTACCTAAGTAAAAAAAATTGTTTTTAAAGTAAGTAAAAAGTATTTTCTCAAAAATTTTTGTCCGCTTCCGTAGTGTAATGGTCAGCACGCTCGGCTACCGTTCTGGAGGTCCCGGGTTCGATTCCCAAGGGGGGTAAAATAAATATAAGTGATTTTTTCACTGTAATATTTATTCAATATTACCATGGACTGGTACCTGAAGCGGAGGGCTGATCACCCTTCCTTCGTGTGTAAAAGATCAAGATAACACTGCGTTTATGTGACACAGTGCCCTATGCACCATTGGGATGCGGATAAGGGTTTTATTATTATTATATTTATTTTTCAAAGATTTACATTATGCTCACAACATCTGAAATTGGGATTATTTAAAGCTAGTAACTTTGAAAGATTTACAATTTTGTTATCATTTCTTTAGCCAACTATACAGGTTTTAAAATGTTAATTTAATTTCATAACTTGGTGGTATGTAATAAATATGCATGTTAATAACACTACTTGTAAGATTACATGTTATTTTTCAATTAATACTATCAATATTTGAAATATTTCTGAAAAAAAATATTATGAGAATATTATATCATATTAATGAATAAAATGAGTACTGGATCAAAATTAAAACATTTGCATCTTATTAAATAGTATTTGTACCTAACAACGCGTTGCTGTGACACAGTTTAGTTACTTGGATAAAAATGAAAAAAATTGCATTCATTGCTAGAATGTTTAATTTCTAATCCTCATGAGTAAACAATAATTTAACAACTCTCGAGAAACAGGCTCTCTTTTCAGTATTTTTTGTATGTTTAAACCATTGTTAACACGCTTAATGCCACGGCGGGCACCGGTGACCTCTGTGTAGGATCGCAACGCCATGGGGGACACCAGTGACCTCAATCAAGAGCTATATTCAAAATGCTTTAACTATAGAACCCATCTTTCAATCAAAAAATTAAATAAAGTAAATAAATAATATTTTATTAATTTTTTCGGCATTTACTTTGTGGTAAGACATGTTACAATTATTAAAGAAAACACTTGTTTTTATACCACTTGAGTTTTATTAAAGACTACTTGATTCAGAAGCTAAACTTCCAATATTCAGGTCTGAATAAAAACATTCACAGAGTTTTTATTCAGACCTGAATGATGGAAGTTTAGCTTCTGAAACTAGTAGTCTTTAATAAAACTCAAGTGGTATAAAAACAAGTGTTTTCTTTAATAATTGTAAATAAATTATATTATTAAAATACGTAATTTACGGATTTTTTTTTTATTATTTCCAAAATTAACCAATTTTTGTATTGGCGTTTAACGTGTTAACTTTGTGGTATGGTTACACTCTCCTTATAATTCATCGTTAATTTTATAAAATACCACTTTAAAAAACTTAATAACTTTTAAGCGGTATTACATAAGTTGAACGATGAATGATAAGTAGAGTGTTATTTTTCAGTTTTATAAATATTAAAATAAATTAATAGTTTGATTTTTTTTGTTCAAATTTTACCCGTTTTACCTAAATATAAGTTGTTTGTTAGGGTTGCCAGACGTGGAAAATAATTCTAGGAAAACAGGTGACTTGACGCGTGGTTATTATTTACGCACCTAAATAAATCTCCCCGAGCATAACTGTAGAAATGATAAATGAACTACAGATAACAAAATGTGCTTTTATTTAATGTAGACTGGCCGAATGTACAATGCGTAATCCCTGGTCTATGGTTATAATATTATAAACGATATTTTGTTATTCTTTTATTCATAAAAATCAAATTCATTAAAAAAATACGATAACATTAAAGATTAAAATAACAATTAATAGTAATTTTTTCCACGTGAATTTTGTTTGACTAACAACCAGGTTTTTTTGTTACTGACATCATCAGACGTGTGTGAGGCTAAACAAAATTCTTTATTAAATACACAACAAGGCAGGAGTTGAAAACCATAATTTCATATAATTTTTCTTACAAAATTCAGTTATATTGAATGAGTTTAAATATTATATTATAAAAGTAATAAAATGTTAGTTATGGTAAGGGTTTAAGGCGTACTTTGATACAATTATTTGTTAGAAATTGATTTTTTATATGAACTTAAATAATATATGTGTAGTTTAATCTGGAAACGTTAGTTTAGGACCTTTTCTACTGCTCATTAGTACGGGGAAGTCCTGTATTCTCTGAAACATAACATTTTTTTCAGCAATCTCTTCTTATCGACATGACATTTATAAGCATCTGTTGTTTTTTTAATGGGTACAGTAAAGGTTGAATAGATATGTGTGACTTTATCGTTTAAAAACAACTTAAAATAATAACATTAAATTAAAACCTCGATATAATAGACATGTTTGGGGGCGGTAGCTTCCGCTAAAGCTGAAAGTCTATTATATAAAAGGAAATCTTCTTCAAACCTATTTGGTTCTTTTCCTGGTATCTTCATTTCTTATTTCATCCATAAGACGTATCTATTTTATATATGACATGTTTATTGCATTTTTTTAATATCTTGGCAGTGGGGGATGACCTGCTGAAACATACTGTAGATATTAAATTTTATGAAATAATTCCCTGAATACAGAATATGTCACACGTTGTACATTAGTAAACTAGAGGGCATACTAACCCACAGGGTGTTCGCGAATTCTCTCGTTTCTTCAAAACGTGACACTTTTACGATTCAGGGCGAGTGTGCTTCGATGTAATTTTGCATCACTGTATTTTTCAAAATTAAGAAAAGAGTAGAGAAGTTTTTTATGGTACTCATATATTTTTATTTATGTAAAAATTTACACTTTTCATTATTCCAAACCAAAAATGTACTTTTGAAATTTCATACTACTAATTGGTTTATATTTGATAATTAGTTTATTACTTACTTATAACCCTTATCCGCACCCAATGGTGCATAGGGCACTGAATCAAATTGACGCAGTGTTATGTTGATCATTACTTACATGAAGGCAAGGTGATCACTTTTGCGCTTCAGTAACCAGTCCAGGATAATATTAAATAAATATTTCAGTGTAAAATCACTAATATTTATTTCCTTCCTCTCTGGGAATTGAACCCGGGACCTTCAGCACTTTAGCTAAACACGCTGACCATTACAGGACGGAGGCAGACAAAATTAGTCTATATTTGCATATAAAATGTTGTTACACCAATAACAGGACAAAACTTATTTCAATCTGATATAATTATTATTTTTTAATATTTAGTTTATAAAATAAAGTTACTTTTGTTTAAACCACGTTTATTTTTCACCTTGTTAATATGAAGGGAAAGACATAGTTCTTATTAAATCTGGTTGGAGAAAAGTATCAAAAATGAAAGTCGTTAAAAAATCTAGCTTTCCTTATATATAAAGATTTATAAATTATGCAACAAAGTATCTATGAAAAACAATCGAGAAACCATAAATTATCATTGAAAACTTAACGCAGCAATAGAGTAATTAACATCCTTTTTATTAATTTTGAATATGGTTACAAAAGTTTAAAATGAATTTCGTAGACATTTCTCCTTTTACAATCATAAAATAAATAACGCAGTTCTCTCCAATAATGGGACTAAGCTCTTGTGCTTGGATAGAAACTTATATAACGCTCTTCTTATCATTCATCATTCACTTTGTGTAATACCACTTAAATAAGCACGGGTACCGGTTTCGTAAAAATCATTCCACCATTGGGTCATTGAAATAAAAATTTTACAGTTTGACATTTATTAAAAAAATACCATAATAATTTTATTTTTACCTATCAATTTTATTAACAATGATATTTCCGAAACCTGTACTCACAAATTAGTGTTTATTAAAGCGGTATTACTCAAAGTGAATGATGAATGATAAGGAGAGTGTTATATTACCAAACCATAAAGTTTACAATGCTTAATATACCTAATTTCATATTTTTTTTATTTTTTGTATGTGTTTCTTTTATACAATATATATATATATAATTTTTTTTTTAAATGTGACATAATAAAACCCATTGCATCTGTTACATAATTCTCTAAATTTTAAAGGCGTACTGCTCGTACTTTTAATATAAGGTGCAAAACGGAGTCTTACGAGCGCCGTCTTGAGTTGAATTTTACAAATTATAAAGTCACATTATTTTATCTCTGTGCGGAATTTCTCGTAGCCATTTTGGATGAGTAGAATGTGCTAGTAATTTACGGGAACGTGAGTCAAATCTCAGACTCCTCCAGAAATTCCACGAACGTGTAATTTACAGGAACAGTTTCATTAGATCCAGCAATATATGATACGTCCCTTATGTAAAATCTCGACTTTTCTTTTATTTGTAATAATTAATATCGTTTATGAAGAATAATAAAGAATTTCTTGATTGTTTTCCGCAGATACTTTGTGGCACATTTTATAAACTTAAAGTTAAACCATTTTTTTATAAAATTAAATATCTTAGTTTTAAATACCTTCATTTCTAACCGCCTCCATAGTGTAATGGTCAGCACGCTCGGCTACCTGTTCTGGAGGTCCCGGGTTCGATTCCCAGGGGGGGTCAAATAAATAATAGTGATTTTTTCACAGTATTATTTATTCAATATTACCCTGCACTGGTACCTGAAGCGGAGGGCTGATCACCTTTCCTTCATGTGTTCAAGATCAAGATAACATTGCGTTCATATGAAGTAGTGCCCTATGCACCATTGGGGTACGGATAAGGGTTTTATTATTATTTTTTATTATTAGTTTTAACCACTTTTTTAATACAATTTAACCTACCGGTTTCGATAAGAACCTTGTCATCATCAGGGTTTATGTGATTATATAATACTCTCACTAAAAACTTCCACACACTCCGTAAAAATCCTAAATGTATTCCTGATGATGACAAGGTTTTTGTCGAAACCAGTAGGTAAAATTGTATCAATAAAAAAAGTGGTTAAAAGTAAGCTATTTAATTTTATAAAAAATAAAGAAGTTTAAAAAATAAAAAATAATAAACCATATCAGCTCCCTAGGTGGAGCATATGGAGTCCACAAACTGTCTCCAGGCTTTTCTGTCGGCTGCCAGCTCCCTTGCATCCTCCCAAGTCAGATCCGCGTCCCGAAGTTCTGACAAGAACTAGTTCTTGTCAGAAGTTATTACTAAAATTATTTCTTTTTATCACCATTGTAACATCCAACACACAATAAATTTTTCCTTAATTTATTTAATTTTAAATGTATTTCACTTCTTTTCACTTCATTCAACATAGATTAATTCATGTTTATTTATAACACAAACAACAAATTCCACATAGGCATATACTGCACATGGTTATGGATGTTAACACAACGCACTATAGTATTAATGTTTTTGTTTTAATTTATGGTTTAACCAGAAAATAGGTAACAAAACTAGAAACAAAGTAAAAAAAGGGTGTAAAAGAAAACGAGTATGTACAAAAAACTGGCAATCACAAATATGAATGGGGGTGTGAGGTAAAAAAAAGATAGCTTGGACACAGCAATAATTGGGAGTTATTTTGATTTTTTCATTTAAATTATTATTTTAATAATAAATACTTACGAGGTCAATTCATCAAAGCAGTGTTATCTGAAAAATCTATCTTGTGTTGGATTTTCAGAAAACCATTGATCTTAGGACATAATAAACAAAAGGAAAAGATTTTGATTTAAATATAAGTAAAAGAACGAATGAGTGAGGAAAGAACGGTAAAACAAATTTATGAGGCGAATGTTTGTGGTAAAAGAAGCAGAGGAAGACCGAGAAAAACATGGCACGATCAAGTATGCCAAATACTTGAGTGGTCAGGTTTGGAGTCGTAACAATCGGCGGGTATGTATGAGGAGATGCATGAACGTGGAAGAGGCGAAGAATGTTTGCAAGGACAGAGTGGTGTGGCGCTCTATTCTCTCTGCCTACCCCTGCGGGGAAGCGGCGTGATGGTTAGTTAGTTAGTTAAAAGATTTTCAAATTTTGAAATATTTCATATAATAAAAGTAAAATGATCAGTTTTCCTATATTTTAGATTGTAAGCGCAATCCTTTGATCCTTTAAAGTTTGAATAAGATAATCTTCTCTCTCCTCCCTGAAACTTAAGTTAACTTAAGGGCAGCTTGACCAACTCACCCCTAAGTGAGATTTCAGGTTCTCAAATTAAAGGCTATATTTAATGACCGATAGTTGGGCAAGTTGCAGTGGCCATTGTATGGAAGAGCCTCCACTAGAATATCTTCCTAGCAACATTTTCGCTAGTTGGTTCATTTCGGAGCTTTTCAGCTTTGAGTATAATTTAAAAATACCATTTGGGTAAATTAACTCTTTTATTTAATGTGCCATTATTTCGTGAGGCATTCATTACACTGTAACTGGCTGTAACCGTTCCTTATGGGAGTAGTATTTTTTGTTTCTGATGATAGATTTCATATAAAAAATGTGATATTTAAGTTATTAAAACGTATTTAAAAAAAAAAAATAACCCGAAAAGCCTGTGCTTTTAGAGGCTTGTGGAGGTAGGATAATAAGGTTATAGAAGGTAAATGCGAAAATACATCACAATCACTCCAACAGTTGAAGAAAAATATTTCTAGAATTCATTTTGCAATTGGCGGGAATCGAACCCACGACGCCAGTTTCTTAGTCGAGCGTCTACCCAACTACGCCACGGTGCCTGTCAACTGACTAGAATTCGATTGACGTCATAAATATACGAAATATGAAGTACTTTAAGACGATAATCAAAATGGTCTCTGCTAAATGAAAATTTCCTTCATCCAACATAAATGGCTGTTGTGAACTCACATATACAGCGTCATGAAATTAGTGATGTATGTCGGAGTTCCAAAAATATGAGTCGGGTTTTAGAATAATCAATGTTGCACGTGTGTAAAGTGATTTCTTTACCAGCCTTTGATAGGTCATAGCCCAGTAAATGATGTCAACCTTTTTTTTTCTGTAAAGTGTAAAATATGATATCCATCAAGTGGTTGCAACCAGTGTAGCTACACATTTTTGCCCGTTATATCAATTCGTTTATATGCTGTGACTGTCTAATTTACAAACGTCAAACATGATTGACGTACGACGCCATTTGTAAAAGTTATGACATCTTCCAATAGGGTGATTAATTTTGCGCCATCCTGTATATTGAGATATCAAAAAAAGTAATTTAAACAACGTATCTACATATTTAGATTTTTTTATGCATTCCAAGATTCTACTTTAAATGTTCATTGATCCCTCAGTTGCCAGAGAAGTCACGATTCAAACGTTGTAGTAGCATTTCGAGATTATACTTTATATGCAAAACTGTAAGACATTAAATCAGTATTAGGTGCTTGAGTTTCTGGTCGGGTATCATAGTTGGAAAGTTACCTCGTAGCGCCAACTTTTTTCCCGGTTCTCGCATTGACGGATATCCCCGTCAAAATTGTATTACGGCATATTGGATTCCGCTATTGCCGAAAAACTTTCCAAATACAGTCATAAATAAACCCCGGCTTAATGTATCTAAGTCTCTTTCTCAGACTTGGAAAATTCGAAATATGATTTCGCGAAAGTGAGAAAGTAAATGGTGTTTCCCATTTTACAATGGAAATAAAAACGAATGAATATTTAATTTTTTAAATGTTTTTCGCACATACTTTGTGGCACATTTTATAAACTTTATAAAATTAAACAACTTTATTTTAACCACTTTTTTACTATACGTAAACTTTAACCTACCGGTTTCGACAAAAACTTTGTCATCATCAGGGTTTATTAAATTGTAAAATATGAAAAATATTAAAATACTCATAATTAATTACATTCCCTTACCAAAAACTTCCACACCAAACGTAAAAAAATTATAAATTTTATTTTCACTATGCATTGCGTAGCAAACCCCATCGCTACTAAATGTCAGACCGTAACAATTTCTTTTAAATCTACATTTGTTCCAATGGTGGATTGATTTTTCCGAAATCGGTAGTCAAGAAGTAGTGTTTTTTAAAGTGGTATTAGACAAAGTGTGTGTTATTACGCAAAATGTATCACATAAGGAGGGTGTTTTAGGAAAAATCGTTAAGTTATATTAATAATGAAAGTAAAGGGGTTTTCTTTTCAGTCTCCAGACAACTTAGTTTGGTTATTCACAATTATGATTATAACAGTTAATGACTCCTTCAACTTTTAATTACGGAGGTTACGAATTTCAGCTCCGAAACGGCAGCAGAATTAACATTCTGCGGCTTCTCCGCCAATTCTCGCGGCAATTAGCATACAAGTGCTATCTTGGGCCGCCATACGGAGAATTTCGGCCAAGTTCTAGAGATTGCGGAAACATTTTACACGTCTCACCCTTGCAGACGTTCATGAAAGAAATATTTCAGCCCCCATTAACCCTTGGTTACTTTTCAAAATAAATTTTACACGATGACTGTTCAAGGGTCCATCAGACCCTCCCGTAATTTTTTTTCTTTCTTTATTCTTGAATGTTTTTCGCAGATATTTTGTGGCACATTTTAAAAACGCTATAAAGAAAAATAAAAAAAAAGTTGTAACCACTTTTTATCGATATTTATTTTCTCATTCCGGTTTTGACAAGAACCTTGTCATCATCAAAGTTAACATGTTGAACCGGTTGAAGAAAAAAATTACCAATAAAAAAAGTAGTTGAAAACTTTTTAAAAAAATTTTGTTTATGAGTAGCAACATACAAAGTATTCAATTCAATTTAATTTAAATCATTTCAATTCAATTTATTCAAAAAATATATATATATATATATATAGTTTTCATGAAAACATCTCCTCTACTAATTCAATGCACAAGAAACAATTGTCGCCAGTAATATTCCGATTAAAACCCTCAATTGGAAATATCACGCGACGAATAACTTAACTCTGTAAAAGCTTGTCATTTTTGATCCGAGGTTGTTCCGATGTTTTGCCATAATAAACTTCTGCGTTCACTGTGTAATGGGTTTTGGCATTAGTCAACATTACTATCACACTGTATTTGGCAGGTTTTTTCGGCATTTACATGCGAAACCGCACATATGCCGTTGCAATTCAAGGGTCAACGTGACCCTGTCACTGCTGTTATGGCGCGAAATAAGCACATGAAGGTATTTAAGCACTAAATACACCCACCACGCGCAAGTGCGTAAGAATACTGAGAATACACAGGCGGGAGACCGGGATTGTCTAAGAATTTTTCATTCGTGTTTTACTTAGTAAATAACATTATTTCTTAAAATCTAGTGTGACACGGTGTTTGAAAATGATGCAGAATGCATTGAAACACGTGTCACAGTTGATTTTAAGAAATAGTGGTATTTACTAAGTAAAACATTAATAAAACATGGCTAGATTTTACCACAAAGTGACTGCCGAATAAATTAATAAAATTAAGAATTTTCGCCAAAAAATTTTTGTTTCCAAAGTCTACAGGGTCAACTTTACCCATGAGCAGTAACTAAGGGTTAAGCTACTCCACGTCGACTGTGTATCTGTTTTCACGCGATTCTCAAATTGAGTCTTTTGGCAGAATAATAAATTACTCAAAGCGTGAATGCGTCGACTGGCAATGGAAACTTCTTCATAATGATGAAATATTTTGCGAATAGTCTGAATTTCAAGTGATATAAAAATGACTTACTAACTAACCATCGCGTAGGAGATAATAGAACGCCACATAATTTTGTCTTTACAAATATTATTCGCCTCTTCTACATCGATGAATCTCCTCATATATTCTTTTCTTGATTGTTACTTACATTAATGCAATGTGATCACTCCTGTGCTTCAGACCAGTCCAGGGAACATGAAATAAAAATTAGAGTGTAAAATAATAAAAAATATTTTCACCCTCCCCTGGGAATCGAACCCGGGACCGCCAGCACAGCAGCTAAACACGGTAACTATACAATTATTTCGACTCTTGACATAACCACATTCAAGTATTTGAAATACTTGATAGTACGAAGATTTTTTCTACCTTCCTCTACTCTTATTTCCAACATACCACTTTTTCTGAAAATCTATTGTTACACGTGTCACGATGCATTCTGCATCATTTTTAATTACCTTAATTAAAAACAGATAGATTTTACCAAAAAGTGACTGCTAAATCAATAAATGAGATTTAGTTTTTATTATAAAAAAATATATTTTATGTTATAAAAACAAATGTTTACTTGAATACAACGTTATGATTTGACTGCAAAACTTGATAAAATAAAATCAAAACTAAGTTTACCACAAAAAAAGATTAATAACAAAAATTGTTGGGTAATAAATAGATACACAATATATTGAGTGTTTGAAAATGTTTTAAAAAAGCGAAACGCGTCCCATATTATAATAAATATGTTTAAAAACTAGAATTCAATCCAATAGTCGTGTTTAATTTTAGATATATTACCCAACCATTCAAAATGGAATTCTACCAACTGTCTGCAGTTACAATAAAAAAATTAAGGTTTATTTATTTTTATTTAAGTTTTCATAAAATGTGCCACAAATCATCTGCAAAAAAACATTGAAAAAACCTTTTCAAAACAATCAGTTAATTACTTCATTAATTAATTACTTTAGGAGAAGTTAATTTAAGTTATTAAACAAACGACCGTTTTCCTTTTTTCCTACATAGAAATGAAAACTTTCCCAAGTTTCATTATATCTTATCTTCCTAATTTTTTATTCAGATTGATATCGCGACGTTTTTTTTCCACCCTCCTTTGGTTACGTTTATCTTACCTAAACCCTATCGACAGAACTAATTTAGATTTTAAGATCTTTTTATTCAGTCATTTATCATTATATTTTCAGATTCTATCTTCTTTCACGCTATAATTTCGGCGAGAACAGGAATGATTTTCGTTATCTAAAAAAGTTATCACTTTTGACAAGGATTCCTTTTTATCCTTCATAAGGATGGCATAAAGATATTGGAAAATGAAAATATTTTTTTATAGTATTTTCTGATATTTTAATTATTTTATTAATTGATTTTGAAATCAGAAGTTACAATGTTACAGTTAGAAAATAGTATACAAAAATATAATAATAAAATGAAACTCTTATCCGCACCCCAATGGTGCATAGGGCACTGCGTCATATAAACGCAGTGTTATCTTTTACACATGAATGAAAGGTGATCAGCCCTCCGCTTCAGGTACCAGTCTAGGGTAATATTAAATAAATATTACAGTGAAAAAATCACTTATATTTATTTTACCCCCCTTGGGAATCGAACCCGGAACCTCCAGAACGGTAGCCGGGCGTTCTGACTTGACTGAGGCGGATATACATAAAAATATATATATATTTTTTTAATTAAACACTTGAATTTACCACTTTAATGAGTTTTATTTATTTATTTTTTTAATTTTTACCAGAAAATAAAAACGACTGAAAGTTTTCGAAACTAGTTGGATATAAAAATAAAACTCATGAAGTGGTATATTTAAGTGTTTAATTTTAAAAAATTAATCAACATGTCATTTCACAAAGTTAATGCCGAACAAACAAAAATATAATGTTTAAACATTGAGTAAGTGAAATATTACATCGTTAATTGATTCGGCAGTCACTTTGTGGTAATATCTACTAGTTTTTAATTTGTGTTTTACTTGATAAATACCTCTATATCTTAAAAGCTATTGTGACACGTGTTTCGATGCATTCCGCAGCATTTTTTACAAGTGACCATGGTTTCTATGACTCAAAGTCAGAGTGTCTGGGTTCGAGTCCAATCAAACACAAAACGATTAATAATCTTAATAACGGTTGACCTAGGCCCAAAAAAAGAAATGAAAGATAAATTGTCTGTACTAACTTACTATCATCGCAGTGGTAAGAAAAGATAATAGAATGCCCACCAATCTGTCATTGCAAACAATCTTCTCCTCTACCACATTCGAAGATCTTCTCATACATACTCTCCGATAATTCCAACTCCTGATCTGACCACATACAAGTATTTAAAAAACTTGATCATCTCGTTATTCAATCTTTCCCTGCTTTTATTTCCAAATGTTTCTCTTTTAAAAAATGTTTAAAATAAACAAATAAATATATGGAATGATTTTTCGGAACCGGTAGTCACGAATAAGTGTTTAAAAAAGTGGTATTTTACAAAGTGAACAGTGAATGATATAGAGAGAGTTTTATTACCAATGAGTTATCAATGCTTTTAATATACAAAATAATGTCGGGTTGTGGTCCCGTAGTAAGTGTAGCGGACTCTTAAGTCAGAGTTTTTTGGTTCGAACCCACTCTACCACAATTTGTTACCAGTTTTTAATAATGATCCGCTTAGGTTCACGAAAATAGTATGAAATTGAAATATTTGTGTTAATAATAAAAACACAGATAATTTTCTTTATAAAAATAACATTACTTTCTTATTATTATTTTTAATCAATGTTTTAGTTGGTTAATATCACGTTTTCTTAAATTCTACTGTGAAACGTGCTTCGATGCATTCCGCATCATTTTCAAACACCGTCAAATGCATCGAGACACGTGTCACAGTAGATTTTAAGAAATACTGGTATTTACTCAGTATAACATTAACTAAAAATGGATAGATTTTACCACAAAGTAACTGCCGAATCAATTAATGACATTTAAAAAAAAAAGAAAAACAAATACGACAAGTTACGACCCTTCGTTTCTTGGTATAAATCCTTTTATCGCAGCCATCCAACCATTCCCAAATGTTATTTTTACGCCTCTTTAAGCGTTTATTTAAATTATCGAGGTTCGCTGTATTCCGACACTGCTAAATCGTGACGTCACAAAATGTTTTATGGATGATGGATGAATAAGGGTGTGCTGACAAATATTTTTGGATATGACATAAAGCTCCAAACGAGCTTTGTTGTAAAAAAACGATTGTTAGCATCTTGTCTACACTCCATGTTTAGTGGGTTTTCCAGATTTGTAGATTACTGAAACAAAAACACAAATACTGAATTTAAAAAAGATTTGCAGTCATAATTTTTCAATCTCGTTATTTGTGTATATTAACGTGATATTGCCTGTGATTTTTTAAAAACCAAATTCCTCAAAGGGAAAATTAAGTACATATGACAAAAATAATAACTCAAATTTCGTTTGCAACAACTATTATTTTTGGCACTTTTTTCCAACCGGTTATCTTGTCATCTTCAGGGAAGGATACGTACTTGTGATACGTAAGTATGTATGGTTAGTCAATAAAGTTTGAGTTTTATTTATTTATGATAGAGGTGGTTATGTAAGGAATATTTCAAAAGAAGTATTTTTTAAACCAAATTAAAGCAACTTCTGAAAACCTATTCAATGTCCACATTTTTAGTATAACGCTTACTTATTTTTTTCATTTTTTTATTTATTGATTTGGATGAAAAAAATAACGGTCACTTATTTTTTTCATTTTTTAATTTTTCATTTGTAGAACTCCATTGACATTTGTTAGATAATGCTATAACTAGGCGAAACAATTGTCACAATATTCATTTTCTATGTCTGTTTGTTAATAAAATAGTAGACTGAAAATATCTGTGTTTGATTTAAAATTAATACATAACGGTAACATGTTCATCTGTCTGCGATGTGCGTGCAAAATACAATGTAAGTGTGTGTATGTGTGTGTGTGTGTGTGTGTGTGTATGTGTGTATAATTATTCGTGCATATGTGGACGGTTACGTATTCATATACCTTGGTCTTAATAGATAAGAATACATAAAAAAATCACAAACGAATTATGACAAAATTGATAACCATTCGCACCCCCTTCTATATAGAGTTGAGTTGATAAAATTGTCCCTAATTACGGTACTTAAAAACTAAAAAAAAAGGTTCCAACTTTTCTTTTATGGATTTCATGGTCATAATAATTAGTCACTGAAATATGCCTCTAGAATTGTCCTTCATAAAAAAAATTAAAGGTTATATTTTAATTAAGCCCGCCCAGCTAAATTTTCACGTCTAATGAAGACGGATAGAACGCATTTAAAGGCGCCCTTTTTATTCAAGAGTGTCTACCTAAATATGAAAAAAACACTGTTTTGGTAAAAAGGGGTGAGATATTCCCAACGAACCTTATTTTCAAAATACTTAACCTTCAGACTTGGTTTTGAGATTCTCTATAACCTTATCTATACCCTATAACTTTGTCCACCTCCGTAGTGTAATGTAGAGAAACAAACACATGAGAATAGAAAGTAAAAAAAAAAAATACAAAACATTTGTTTGACCAATAGCCACTTATGGGATTGAGGTAAGAGCTGATACTTCTAGAACAAAATCTCGACTTCAAACTTCCGAGATGAAGACTCTCCGATCCATAACCGGAAAAACATTGCGAGACCGAGTAAGAAATACCGATAACCGGTGCATGTGTAAGACAGAGGATATCGTGTGGTGGGGACGACAACGAAGGCGATACTGGAATGATAATGTAAACAGAATGTCAGATGACAGACTTTCACGTATCGTCCAAGGAATCTCTGAAGGACGCAGACCCCCAGGCACACCTCCAAAAACGTGGAAAGACAGCTGGGAGTCAACATCCCAAGAGCTACATGCGGAGGCATAAACAGATCCTTAGGATACATAAAAAGAAGAAGAAGAAGAAATAATAAATGTACATTATTGATACTATCCCAGAAAAAAAGATCACAGAAAACCCTCCCAATCTCTCATAGAAACATCAATATATAAAGAATAATGCCGTCTCAATGATACCTTGATTTATGCTGATGACTTCGGGATTGATTGTCATTGAGAGAGGCAGTGTAGCTATAGTTAGGGGCCGGACTGTTACTGATGACGTACATTGTTAGCCGTGACGTGAGATAAATAGGGATGCTGCGCTGCGGTCTATTAGGGGAATGATACATTCAGTATTGATTGCCGTCTTTTTTTATAAGAAGCATATTTTTAGGTAATAATGACATTTAGGCCATGCCTTCGTACATTCATAAATATATATATATATATATATATATATATATATATATATATATATATATATATATATATATATATATATATATATATATATATATATATATATAAAATATATATATATATATATACATATACATATATATATATATATATATATATATATATATATATATATATATATATATATATATATATATATATATATATATATATATATATATATATATATATATATATATATATATATATATATATATATATATATATATATATATATATATATATATATATATATATATATATATATATATATATATATATATATATATATATATATATATATATATATATATATATATATATATATATATATATATATATATATATATATATATATATATATATATATATATATATATATATATATATATATATATATACATATATATATATATATATATATATATATATATATATATATATATATATATATATATATATATATATATATATATATACATATATATATATATATATATATATATATATATATATATATATATATATATATATATATATATATATATATATATATATATATATATATATATATATATATATATATATATATATATATATATATATATTTATAAATATATATATATATATATATATATATATATATATATATATATATATATATATATATATATATATATCTATATATATATGTATATATATACATTAATTTTTTTTTTTAAGTAATAACCCGCAAAGCTTCTTTCAAGATGCTTGTCTGCAGGTAGGATAGTAAGGATAGGGCAGGTAAATGTGAAAAATACATCACAAGCACCCAGACCAATTGAAAATAAATCTTTCTTGAATTCATTTTGCTTTTAGCGGGAATCGAACCCGCGTCGCCAGTTTCACAGTCGAGCGCCTACCCAACTAAGCCACGGCGCCTGTCGTGTGATTCCTTCGTCGTGTCGTCCGAATTAATTTACATTTATAATTAAATAATTTTTTTGATATTTCAACAAAGATGAAGACGAATATGGAAGTCTAGAATATAGAAGAATATGGAAGGCATTTACGGGGCTTACGACCGTCATAGGCTGGTTTAAATGATCACTAAATTTATATATATAATTATATATATATATTTATATATATATAATCCAATTTCGAAACTTTGTTCAAGAATCACTTGAATTTTCTTTGGAGACATCTATTGCTGACAGAAATATTTTTTTTACTGAGCAGAAACTATTATGGTATATTTGTATGTGAGGTACGAATCCTGGATAAGATGTCAAAAAATAACATGAAAAAAATATCAACTCCTATTATTGGAGATAATCCAGATTTGTGAACAAGTATTTGGACACACTCAAAATGTTTTCAATACATGTTTTCGCTGATTCCTTTCGCATGATAGTTGAAATTTTGAGGTATGTGGAATTATTGGCTAAACATGGCTTTCCGAATATAATTCACAAATATAATTAAATCATTGTTAAGATAAGGTAAGTAACTAGTAAGGCTGGTAGAAGTACTCGAGTCACGTTAGTCTAATCCACCATGTAATTACGGACTTGTCATATTAGTCGGAATAAGCGCAAATTAAATTCACGTTATTCATGAGGCTCCGGTATGCAAATCATTTGATCATTCCCCCGGTCACTAATAACATAATTGAATTTCTAATTTAATTTGCTGGACCATTTCAATCAGATGTGTCTTAGTTTATACAAATCGTGACTCAGATAATAATTGGACCAACCCCACCTCCCTTCGATCAAGGCTTATTGGTACGCAATCGGACATCGTGAATTAGTTGTATAAATTATAAAACTATTTCTTGTTATTTACTGCAGCTGTCCAGTTCACAAATCGCTCACTCCTTTCAACAACGTAATAAATCAAACATCGTCAATTTTCAGTTGAACATGTTTTCAGAATGCACAAAAAATGTACTATATCCCAGCAAAAGCGGCATATTTTTAACTTACCCGCTACAGGACAGAAAGCGTTGTTTTTGCATTATGAAGAAAAGGTATTGTTTAATATTTTTTTAAATAAACTAAATATTTTTCGAATGTAGACAAAACATTCAGGTTTCACCTAAAAAGATCTGTTGCACAGTTGAAATTCAATATGTGGCTTGATATTTATTTTTAATACATTTATTTTAATAAGATCTCCTGAAAAATCAAGTTTTTTGATATATGACGTTGTTGAAAGGAGTGAGTGATATATGTGATTATAATCCAGGATTTGGACCTCACACACTAATATAAGAGTTTCTGCTCAATAAAAAGCTTATTTTTATCTCACCAATAGAAGTCTCTAGTGAAGTTCTAGTGATTCAAGAACAAGGTTTCTAAATTGGTTTAAATATATTTCCAAGAATTTGAGTAGTGTGGTTGTCAATAATGGGTAGAATTGGTGAATGTTACACGTGTATAAAGTGATCACGCAGCCCCGTTAATGCTCAGACTTCCATATTCTTCTACATCATTGATGAGATGTCAAAAAATAATTACTTGGTTTTGTTACTGCATTCCGTATTTACGTTGCTCATGGAACGAAAGATAAAATTTTAACAAATTTTCAAAAAAAAAATCTATGTATGTTTTTACGATTTCTCTGTCCTTCTGTATCTAACTCTTTCTCTCTCTCTCTCTCTCTTTCTCTCTCTCTCTCTCTCTCTCTCTCTTTCTCTCTCTCTCTCTCTCTCTTTCTTTCTCTCTCTTTTTAATCCGTTTATTTCAGAAAAGGTTCACTCCAACTACTTTAATGGATGACAGGATTCATCTAAGATTCATCTAATAAAGAGTTGCACAAGGATGTAAAGTACCGGCGATCTAATTACATTTCTTGTCAAAGGGACCTTATTCAGGATGTTCTTTAAAATCCTATGCAAGAGTCTCTTTGACTACTTATTTATCCTCAGATGTATCAAAAAAGGTTTAATTATTAATTATCCACCTTTTGAGATAAAACAGCATTATGGAAAAATAAAATAAATTACATCTTTAATGCAATTCTCAAAGACGACCGTTAATGCAAGGTGAAAATAAGAAGGTTTAAACATTCGTATAAACGATTAAGCGAGGCGTTATCTTTTATCTCAACCGTACTAGAAAAATACTACTATTTCATAAAATCTTTTTTGAATATTCCTTAAAAAACGACATATGTTTCAATGTATTCAGCATCTTTATCAAATAATGTGTGCATTTTTTTAGTGGTTTAGAAAATTTTGCTTTGAAAACTGTGAAAAGTAATATGTCAAACACAGTACGAATATAATAAATTCACATATATATTTGCGTTGGTTAGAAATTCATGCTTCATAGTAATATGCTAAGCACTGTAAGTATGTATATCATTTATTCACTCACATTTTTGTGATATAAATTATTGCTTTAATGTAATACGCCAAGTAATTTAAGTATAATCCGCCTCCGTGGTGTAATGGTCAGCGTGTTTAGCTTCCGTGCTGGAGGTCCCTGGTGTGTTTCTCAGGGAGGGGGTGAGAATAAATATGACTGAATTTACACTCTAATATTTATTTAATATAACTCTGGACTGGTCACTAATGCGCAGAAGTGATTACCTTGCATTCATATTATTAAGGATCAAGATAACATTGCGTCAATACGATGCAGTGCCCTATGCACCATTGGGTGCGGATAAGGGTTTGAGTTAATCTAAGTATATTATTTGTTAACTTATATTTTTCATTTATGTTTTACTTAGTAAATCTTACTAAGTAAAACATTAATAAAAAATAGACAGATTTTACCTCAAAGTGACTGCCGAATCAATTAATAATATTTTTAGGTTGATAAGAAAATTTTAGTTCATAGTTATATGCCAAATACTGCATGTATTTCATTTATTCAATAATATTTTTGGGTTGATTAGAAATTATTCATTCAATGTAATATGGCAAAAATTTATGTTTTTCATTTATTCACTAATATTATATTTTTGGGTTGGTCACAAAATATTGTGTGTAAAGTGATCACTTAAAAATACACGTGAAAAAAATACACGTGTGTAAAGTGATCACTTAAACCAGCCTATGACGGTCGTCAGCCCCGTAAATGCCCAGACTTCCATGTTCTTCTTCATCTTTGATGAGATGTCAAAAAAAATTATAATAATAATACTAAATATTACTTCATAGTTAAACCATATTTGCGCAAACGTACGTAAGTAGGTCTTTTATTATATACTGAAGATACAAACATAAAAATATATATATAAAATGCATGTTGATACCCCTTTGATGTTTTGACAGTAGTGGATACAGAAACAAATATACTCTCACGTTTGCATTTGCAATGGTTCCACTATCAGAGCCTGAATAGAGGCTCCGAGTGAAAAGGGCAAGTGGGATAAATAAATAACCCCGTTCGAAAAAGCTCCCCTTTAACGTAAAAGCTTTCGCATATTAAAAAGCTCTACAATAGACCGTTGTAGCTTTCTTTGAACACGAGTACTGGTACTTGTGAATATTCAAACAGCGTGCAGGGGTTTTAATTTTACTGTATATATTTTCTACGGCTTAATTTGCTCTTTGCTCTGTACTTAGGTTCCATCGAAGACATTCTGGAGTTTGTTTATACTAAGCATTCTTAATAAAGGTTCATATTTAAAGAATTTTAAGAGCACCCGAATTTCGACGTGAATTCTTCATAAGACAGCTATGTTTGCTTTAATTATGGGATAGGAGATTGTCTGGCGTTCTTAGTCCTTGATTAAATTCAATATTTGGCACTTATTTGTTATGGTTTACATAAATTTTATTTAAAATATTTAAAAATATTCCAAAAATAGAATTTTTTTTAAGTGAGTGTACAGTTCATAAATATTATATACGAAAAAATACATTTCTGGATGTATGAAAAAAATAAAGATTTAGACAAAGTTTATTTTTCTGAAATGTATCTTTATGTAATACAATATTAATATGGACAAAATTTTGAGTGTGTCCAAATACATGTTCACAAAATCTGGATTATCTCCAATTTCAGGAGTTAATTCAAGAATTTGAGTAGTGTGGTTGTCAATAATGGGTAGAATTAGTGAATGTAACACGTGTAAAGTGATCACTTAAACCAGCTTTTGACGTCGTCAGCCCCGTTAATGCCCAGACTTCCATATTCTTATTCATCTTTGATTAGTCAAAAAATAATATATTATATTAACGTACATTTAAACAAATATTTTTTTGACCGTAAATTAATGAGCTAGTATATTTAATCTTTTATATTTTATCTTATTTAGTCCGCCTTCGTAGTGTAATGGTCAGCACGCTCGGCTACCGTTCTGGAGGTCCCGGGTTCGATTCCCAAGGGGGGTAAAATAAATATAAGTGATTTTTTCACTGTAATATTTATTCAATATTACCATGGACTGGTACCTGAAGCGGAGGGCTCATCACCTTTCCTTCATGTGTAAAACGATCAAGATAACACTGCGTTTATATGACACAGTGCTCTATGCACCATTCGGGTGCGGATAAGGGTTTTATATTATTATATATAAATATATTAGTTAGTTATATATATATATATATATATATATATATATATATATATATATATATATATATATATATATATATATTTATCTGGTGGCCTTGTCAGAAATCGAAGCTGAGACCGCACGCATTTCAGCCAAACCTTTTAACCACTTAGCTAACCATGAAGCAAGGAGATAAATGATGGAGCGAAGGTAAAAATAATAATTTCATTAATTGATTTTGCATTCAAATTGTCGTAATTTCTATACATTTTTAATTAAAGTTTTACATGGTTAATACAACTACCTTTTAAAATCCATTTTGCCACGTGTTACAATCCATTCTGCATCATTTTTATACGGTGTTTGAAAATGATGCGGAGTACATTGAAACTTGTGTCGTAATATATTTTAAAATATTTTTATTTACCTAGTACAACTAAAATAAAAATGGATAAAATATTATGGTGACCATAAATATAATACATTTAATTTTTTTTTAAATGATAATTTGTATTTAAAGCACAAACTTTGTTATTTTCTATTTTATAATTAAAATGTAACTTTGTTTTAAAATCACTATAAATATTTTATTATTACTTCATTTTAATGTCTACCGGTTTCGATTAATACTTAAACAGTATCTACTGAACAATATTCAAAATATTTTTACGGTTAGGGAAAGAAGCTTAGGTAGATCTCAAATGGCTTTATTTTTTTGTGTTGATTGGCAGTCACAGTCAAAAGGGCGCAGGGATGATGAGTGATTGGAAACATATTTAATAACGGGCTTATAGCAAAATCATTTATTGTGTATTTATAAGTTGTAAATTATTTTAAATTGCCTTTTTAATTTCTAATATTTTTAAGTCCTCTATTGCATGTAATAGGTCTAAATATATTGAGTAAAATATTTTTTATTCGAATGTTAATCAAATGCTATCCTTACCTTACCTAACCTAACCCAACCTGACTCAACTTATCCTAACCTCACCTTACCTAACCACAGTCTAGCTTCTCCTGAGGACTTTGAAGTAGTTTCCTCCCAGCAATCAATTCGTGCTGAGAAGTTCTTGATTGGTCTACACTAGATTATCCCTCCTGATCCCAACATAGTTTAAAAAATATATGTATAATTTTATAAAATTAATTAACTTTGTTTTCACCACGTTTTTTATTAATACAATTTAACCTACCGGTTTCGACAATACCTTGTCATCATCAGGGTTTATTTTACATAAAAAACCTTAAAACATTAAAATACTCTTACTAAAAACTTCCACACACTCTATAAAAATCCTAAATGTTATTTTTATAAAAATAACATCAAGGATTTTTATGGAGTGTGTGGAAGTTTTTGGTGAGAGTATTTTAATTTTTTTGATTTAAAATAAACCCTGACGATGACAACGTATTGTCGAAACCGGTAAATTCAATTGACTTGATAAAAAAAGTGGTGAAAACAAAGTTAATTAAATTTATAAAGTTTATAAAATGTGCCACAAAGTATCTGCGAAACACATTCAAGAAACAATAATATTAAACTTGTATATATTGATCAAATTAAAAAATAATTTCAACTCCTTGTCAAAAAAATCTTACTCAATTCAACCTTACTCAATTTACCCTAATTAACTTTATCACCAAGCGTTTGAAACTGGGGGATAAAAAATAAAGTGTGGGTTTAAATCATTTCGATAATCGTATACCTACTACGTTTCAATAAAACTTTATTTTTGTTATTAAATCAAACTTCAATGTTCCACTATTTGTCGAATGAGGATAGGACATTGCTGTACGAGAGAGCACCTTGCGATTGATTGGATTGGTGTCTTTGACTCCCCCATTTGCGAGTGTCGTTTTGAAGAGGAAGACCTTAACCATATATTCTTTGTTTGCCCAATAAATGACCAAATGCCAAAATTTTTTATAACTCTGGCCCCGCTTATTTCCTTCCCTACAGATATCCATCTCATCCTGGCGAGCAGGAATCCAATAATCTACAAACTTTTAGTTATTTTTTATATTATATTATATTATATTATCATATTTTATAATCAAGAAATATTATTTTGACATTGGCAAAAGCAATATATTTTTTATGCAACACCATTCTTTTTAAAAAAAAAAACTTCCAAAATTTAAAGGAAATGAGAATTTCATATTACATTTAAGCCCCAAAATTAGAACCAAAGTGTACTTATATCACAACTAATTATAGGTACGTCTAATCTTTATGTCATCAAATTTAAAGTAAGTACTATAAAATTGAATTTTCAATTTAATTACTCTTACTTGGTAATATTTTAGTCCTCCAAACATGAAATTGTTATTTGAAGGAGGGATTTCAAGTAAAAAATTATATTATTTTTTTTTATTCCTTTTATATTTCATTTTACGAAAAACATTATTATCAATACCATACACATACATACAATAAAAATAAAATATGATTAAACATACAAGTCGACTTCAAAGTATTGATAAATGATGTCACATGCAGCAAAATAATTTAAAATAAAATAAAATAAAAATGATAGATTACCACAGAGTGATTTTAGAATCAATAAATAAAATAAAAAAAATTCAATAAAATTGAAGTGATTTCTTTATTCTTTTATTTTACCAATTACCAAATTGTTATAACTACAAACAATGAAAAAAAAAACGTTCAAAATCACTTAGCGGTGTTTAAAAATGATGCGGAATACATCAAAACGCTTGTTACAATAGATTTTATGAATTGGTGGTATTTACATAAGGAAAATTAAATTAAAAATGAATACATATTTTATTTTATTTGTTTTTTCGGCATTTATTTTGTGGTAAGACATGATTAAATTGTTAAAGAAAAACACTTTTTTTTTACCACGCACAGTTTACATCTATACCTGAAGATAGAAGCGTAGCTTCCAAAACTAGTCATAATAAAATAAAGTCAAGTGGTAAAAAAACAAATGTTTTTCTTTTACAATACATATTATCAGAAAGTGACTGCCAAATCAATAAATGAAATATTATCATTATAAAACTAAATTTTGTATTAATTTATTCTTTTATTTTACCAAATACTTTACTAACCATTAAAAATAAAAAAGAAATGTAACTTACAAATTAATTTAACGGTGTTTCAAAATGCTGCGGAATGCATCAAAATTTGTAAGTATCTCAATAGATTTTAAGAAATAGTGGTATTTACCATTCATTCATTCAAACTCTTATCCGCACCCCAATGGTGCACAGGACACTGCATCGTATAAACGCAGTGTTATCTTGATCGTTAACACATGAAGGAAAGGTGATCAGCCCTCCGCTTCCGGTACCAGTCCAAGGTAATATTGAATAAATATAAGAATAAAAAATCACTTATATTTATTTGACTCCCCCTGGAAATCGAACCCGGGACCTCTAGTACGACCGGAGGCGGAAAACGGTGGTGGTATTTTCCAAGTGGAATTTAACTTGAAACTTGAAAATGGATGGAAATTGCCACAAAGTGACTGCCGAATCAATTAATTATATCATTATTTTTTTAATTAGACGTACATTTTTTTTAATTTTATTTATTTACTGATCCAAAAAATCAAAATAAAGAAATCAAATGATAGAAATCAATCATTGCATAATCAGCGCACTCCAGATGTTTCAAAATAGACTCACGCCTCGATTAACTTAAACAACTGGAAAGATAAGAGTTTTTAAGTATGAGAAAGCATCCCTTGTTCAACAAACAGCCCTGCTTGTTTTCACTACAGCTCAAGGTTTATAGGGAAATCCAATCGGCGCAAAGTTTCAGCCGAAACGTAAACTGTGGTAAGTTGGCGCGATGATAATATTCGCGTGTATTGGAGTTTAAATATACGGCGGCTAGGAGTGGCGCTGAAAACTTGAACAATTAATGCAGCTATCTCTGTACTGTGTATTGTACATTGAAAGAGATGTAAGCAACGACCGAGAAGTGAAATTAATTACAGCGCTAACTACCCTAGAGTACAATTCTCCACATTACTCCTATTTACTTATTTTATATATAGAAAAACTTTAATGGTATGGAATGGAATGGTAATATGGAAGTCTTGGTATTAAAAGGGCTTATAGAATGCCCTAAACCAGCCTGATGAAGAGATAATTTGTTAAGAAAAAATTGTAGTTCATATAAATAAAAACTTTAATGGTATGGAATGGAATGGTAATATGGAAGTCTTGGTATTAAAAGGGCTTATAGAATGCCCTAAACCAGCCTGATGAAGAGATAATTTGTTAAGAAAAAATTGTAGTTCATATAAATAAAAACTTTAATGGTATGGAATGGAATGGTAATATGGAAGTCTTGGTATTAAAAGGGCTTATAGAATGCCCTAAACCAGCCTGATGAAGAGATAATTTGTTAAGAAAAAATTGTAGTTCATATAAATAAAAACTTTAATGGTATGGAATGGAATGGTAATATGGAAGTCTTGGTATTAAAAGGGCTTATAGAATGCCCTAAACCAGCCTGATGAAGAGATAATTTGTTAAGAAAAAATTGTAGTTCATATAAATAAAAACTTTAATGGTATGGAATGGAATGGTAATATGGAAGTCTTGGTATTAAAAGGGCTTATAGAATGCCCTAAACCAGCCTGATGAAGAGATAATTTGTTAAGAAAAAATTGTAGTTCATATAAATAAAAACTTTAATGGTATGGAATGGAATGGTAATATGGAAGTCTTGGTATTAAAAGGGCTTATAGAATGCCCTAAACCAGCCTGATGAAGAGATAATTTGTTAAGAAAAAATTGTAGTTCATATAAATAAAAACTTTAATGGTATGGAATGGAATGGTAATATGGAAGTCTTGGTATTAAAAGGGCTTATAGAATGCCCTAAACCAGCCTGATGAAGAGATAATTTGTTAAGAAAAAATTGTAGTTCATATAAATAAAAACTTTAATGGTATGGAATGGAATGGTAATATGGAAGTCTTGGTATTAAAAGGGCTTATAGAATGCCCTAAACCAGCCTGATGAAGAGATAATTTGTTAAGAAAAAATTGTAGTTCATATAAATAAAAACTTTAATGGTATGGAATGGAATGGTAATATGGAAGTCTTGGTATTAAAAGGGCTTATAGAATGCCCTAAACCAGCCTGATGAAGAGATAATTTGTTAAGAAAAAATTGTAGTTCATATAAATAAAAACTTTAATGGTATGGAATGGAATGGTAATATGGAAGTCTTGGTATTAAAAGGGCTTATAGAATGCCCTAAACCAGCCTGATGAAGAGATAATTTGTTAAGAAAAAATTGTAGTTCATATAAATAAAAACTTGATATTTTGGTTAAAAAATTTATAATTCAAATAACAGTGAATAAAAATATTTAAAAAAAAATCAGTATAACTATGCGGTGGATGCAATATTTATTCAGCCATATTTTATTTACATTTGATAAAACAGAAAAAGTTTAAGAATGAAAAAAAAAACAAAATAAAATATTTTTTTTTTGTTGTTATAATTATTTTGTTATTTTTTTTCTAAATCAGTTTACGACTTCAGCCAAATTACATTCTGATTCAAGGTGTAACGTACATACTGGTATATTGGTTTTAAAAGCACTTATTTGGTGTTCGTTTCGAAAATTAAACACACACCTAAGTATTTTTATGTATACTTATGTGTATTTTTTTTTCATGATCTTTTTTTGGAAGAATTTGTGGGTGATCTGATAAACCTTGTATATTATCTAGAACTTACAAGTGTAAGACTGATTGTCTGACGTACGTTTATTTTTTAATCGAACATCTTAACCATCAAAACACGTATTTATAACGCCAATTTCCAAACGAAAAAAATCAAATATCTGTATATCAACATGTGAAATCTAAAACTGGATTTAGATTAAAATAAAAAAAAATAGATTAAAATCAAAGATTTAAATACAAAAAATGTTAAATGTATTTTTACGGGTAAAAATATTTGACCTTACCTACTATTTTAATTAAATCTATCATTCTAGTTTTCCAAACTTTTAATTTGTTCAAATGTAACATCCAACTTTAAACTGAAATTTTGATAAATTCATATTTTTTTCAGTAAAAACCAAATAGTGTGATCTTTTTGTTAAATCTAGTGTTAAACGATAAAAAATACTTAAATGTTGTATATTTAAGACACTGTTAACTTTATGGTATGGTAATATAACACTCTCCTTATCATTCATCGTTCAAATTTACGATAAATGGTAAGGAGAGTGTTTAAAAAAATACTTAGCCTAACCTACAACTTGAATTATATCCATAATTCTATTTTTTTTATAGTTTTGATTGGTTCCAATACTATCTTTTTTTCCAATTCACAGATTTATGTACCACTAAAGAAAATAAATTCAATTTGAAGTAAGGTTTAGCAGTAACATTTACATACATATAAAACACAATTTTAAAATCGTCCCTCAGAAGGTCGTCACAAATTAATTTTACGTTTTGAATGTCAAACAAAGTCAAAGAAAAACCGATCAGAGGAATGGGAAACGGTTTTCAGTGAAAAGTATTATAAAACGTTATTATTTTCACTTCAGTCTTTGAGAAAGAAAATTAGAATATCACTCTTGTGACCTAAAAAAGACGGATTATTTACTGCGAGCACTGAGAAAGGGAAAAGTGTCAGAAGACGTAAAGACTTGATCTCAACGTGACCCGAGGCGAAATTCTTACTTGAAAAGCGCATTATTTGTTATTTGAACACTGATTAATCTTGTCAAGGCTGAAATAATTTGAACTTAAATGAAATCGCAGAGTTTAGGTAAACTTTCGATGTTCCAAACAAATTTGTCGATTTACCCCGTTTTAAAAGCTGTTACGTAATTATTTCCTTCCCCCAAAAATGCTTCATTTCTATCTCACAGTTAGATTTTTAATACCGAGGATGTCATGAAATGGTGTACACACACAAAATAAAAAAAATAAATAAAAAAAAAATACTTGCCAATATATTGCAAAGAAACTATTTAACATATTTTTATTATCAACATCAACTCTTAGCTGTTGAATTAGCCGAAACGACTGAATCGATCGAATCGGCCAAATTGACCAAATTGACCGAATTGATCGAATTGACCGAATTGATCGAATTGACCGAATCGACCTAATTCACCGAATTGACCGAATTGACCGAATTGACCGAATTGACCGAATTGACCGAATTGACCGAATTGACCGAATTGACCGAATCGGCCAAATGAATCGAATTCACAAAATTGACTTCATTAACCGTATTGCCAATATTGATATTCTCGAACGAATTTATTGAACTGTCCGAATTGAAATAATTACTTATTTATTAGTTTGAGAATTAGAATAAGAGAAATGTTATTAAAAATCTTGGTTAGTGGTTATAAACTTATATAATTAACATTTTTGTAAAGAAATAAATAACAAAAATCACTAACCACAAAGTAAATGCTTTAAATATGAATAATATTGAGAATGCAACATTATATATTTATTAAATAACGGGTTTGTTGATAAGATGTTCACAGTTATTTATTTACGCATCGTTATATTTGTGATGTTGAGTGCCAGGTCCAATTAAGTTTAGGGACATTTTGGTAATGTCATTCATCCCTTTTTTTTGACAAAGGGTGGCTAAGCAAAAAGGTTAGAAACAAGGCCTTAATTTAACCCTTTAAAATGCCTGTCATTAACTGTGATCGTGAAAATCTACGTAATAATACGATACAAGATAAAATATTGAAACAAAACGAGAGCTCAGTCTGGAATTAAAATAATATATACGACGTAAATAGAGTTAACTGTTTACTGTTGGTATTTTGTTCAAAATGAACAAATAATATGTTTAAATATAATGTGACCTTTTAAGGGTTTAAACCCGGAAACACGTGTTAAGTGAATTTCACCAAATCGAAAACAATAGCTATCATTACTTACGGTATTGTGGAAATTATAATATCAAATTCCAGAATTTAAAAAATGATTTTCAAAGTTGAATTCAAGGAATTTTCAAACAATGAGCTTATTCCCGTAAACTGAATTTCCCTGTTCGCTTTTATTACGTTATATTGTATTATAAGGATTCTTTCATTCGGAAATTGGAATAATATAAGGGTATAAATTCCAATCAGAAAAACTTACTTTTTTCAAAGAATAAAGACTTAATAATTACCCTATTAGCTTTTGAAACTTTTTTCAATATTTCGTAACAATTCAAAGTTGTTTTTAAAGTCAATTGAGAGCTTTGTGGTCTTTTTTTATTCATCTTGTACTTTTGATCCTAATTTGCATTCAGCGGTGGAGCAATGCATTGGATCGCGCTTTCGTATTTAAATTAATTGCAGGAATGCACGGTTATCAATTCTGCAATACGTGTACCTTATACAGGGTGAAACAAAACAAATAGTTTAATGAAAAAAACATGATTGAACCCTTAACCCCTTTCATGCTATGCAAACGCTGTAACACTGCACTAAAGATAACAACACATGTATTTTTTTTATACATCAATTATTATACTAACCTTAAATTAAATAAAATATGATAACGCTGTATTGTGTATTTTTTTAAGGCAATTTGTAATTAATTTCTTCTTCTTCATCTTTAAACCCTTATCCTTACCCCAATGGTACATCGGGCACTGCATCCTATAAACGCAGGGTTATTTTGATAATTAACATATGAAGGAAGGGTGATCAGCCTTTCGCTTCAGGTACCAGTCCAGGGTAATATTGGAATAAATATTACAGTGAAAAAATCACTAATTTTCATTTTCACCCTCCCTCCTGGGAATCGAACCTGGGACCCCAGCACGGTAGACGAGCGTATTCACCATTACACTACGGAGGCGGACAATTAATTTAAATGCCATTAATTTAGAAACATTCAATTAATTTAAATAAAAGTTCATGAATAAATAAATTTACAGTTATTTTTTTATAGCGTTTTGAGTGTGTCTAAAATCTTATTCACAAATCAAAGCTTCTTTTTTAAATATTCTTTCCCTTATTCGCACCCATTGGTGCATAGGACACTGCATCGTAAAGAAGCAGTTTTATCTTGATCGTTAAGTACACGTAGGAAAGATGAGCATTAAATAAATATTAAACTAATAAATCACTAATATTTATTTTCACCGTGTTGGTAATCGAGCTCGGAACCTCCAGCATTGTAGCAAAGCGCTCTAACCACTACACTATGGAATAAGATGAACTTTTTAAGGAGTTATGTTTACATATTAATGATGAAGAATATGAAATTTTAGGTATTTACAGACTTTTATATTCTTTAATTTCTTTTTCATCTACGTTAAGATATAAAAATGTATATATAAATAATAAAATACTGTTCATAAATAAAAGTACTTTGTTTTTAACCACTCTTTTTTTGTACTTTTTTTTACCAATTTCAACAAGAACCTTGTCATCATCAGGGTGAAACATGTGCATGTCCTTGTCGAAGAGGAAGAGAAAAATACCAATGAAAAGTGGTTAAAAACAATGTAGTTTTATTTTATAAAGCTTATAAAAAAAACACAAATTATCTGCGAAAAACATTTAAGAAAATAAAATAGTGCGACAAAAACTACAACCTAACGGTTTCAGCATCCATAGTATTGTTAACCGACGTAATTCTGCAAAGTACAGAAGCGGCCATAATAATAGCTACACTACTAGAGTTCCGTGTTACTCCATTTGTCTTTCACAGCATGTAACCCAAATACACTTATCGGATTTTCACACATTGTGCACACATTAGTACTGCACAAGAAACTTTTGAATAACTTTCCCCACATCCTAGTGAAGTGTGAATTTCCCTTAACAAATAAATTACGATGATAATTTAAGTGGAAATTATAAATGATTCGTGCCCTTACCATTACAACACACTTCATTCATGAATAAGATAATATTCTCATTAATTGATTTGGAAGTCACATTGAAGTAAAATCTATCAATTTTTAATAAAGGTTTTACTTGGTTAATACCATTTTTTCTTCAAATCAATTATGACACGTGTTTTGATGCATTCCGTATCATTTTCAAACACCGTATACTGTATAAACGATTATGCCGAATGCATCGAAACACATCGCTCACTCCTTTCAAGAACGTCATAAATCAAAAAACTTGATTTTTCAGGAGAACGTTTTTAAAGTTTAAAAATATTATGCAATGTATTAAAAATAAATATTAAGCTGTGCAATAGATATTTTAAGGTGAAAGCTGAAGGTTTTTTTCTACATTTGAAAAATATTTAGTATATTCAAGAAATAATTAAACAATACATTTTCTTCAAAATGCAAAAACAACATTTTCTGCCTTGTAGCGGGTAAAGTTAAAAATATGCCTCTTTTGCTGGGATATAGTACATTTTTTGGGTTTTCTGAAAACATGCAAAACTAAAAATTGACAATTTTTGATTTATGACGTTCTTGAAAGGAGTGAGCGACATGTCACAATATATTTTTTAAAATATTGGTATTTAACAAGTAAAACTTAAATATGATATTCATCTTATGATTTCCAAAAAGTAAATGTTTTATTTGTTCATTTTACCCCAGGCGTCAATATCAAATTAATTGATAGATTGAGGCGTCGGAAAAACCGAAAAATTAATATCCCCAAAATAAACTTGTTTTTTTTACAGTATTTTCTTTGCAGTAAACTTAATTAATTATTCGAATTCATTTTATTTGTATTTCATCATACACATAAAAACAACATTTTGAGTATGTCCATATATTTGTTCGCACATCTGGATTATATCTAATTATAGGAGTAATTTTTTATATTATTTTTTGACATCTCATCAGAGATGAAGAAATACCCGGACTACCATACTCTTCTTTATCTTTGATGAGAAAAAAAAATACAAAATACAAATGAAAAATTACAGTAATGTACGCTCATTGAGTTTTCCCGTGATCACTATCAATGGTTTATGTTTTGTGGGTTGTAATACATTTCTTTATTTTTAAATATGGCGTTTAATTTGTAGAAATCCATTTTAATTTGTGTCAAATGATTTTTTAAGTTAACTTAATTGTATTTAATTGTTAAAAACTCGTCAAAATTAAACTAGAGACCATTTTTTCGCCTTGTTTTGGCGTTGTCAAACTAAAGACTAATATAGTGTTTTTAACAATAAAATGAAATTTTGTAGACTCAAAAAATCAGTGTTTGATTTTGAAATTTAATACCTAAAGTATTGAATTTTCATATTGCAAATAATTCATCAATATACATACATATTTAAAAAAAAATATGATTTACATTTTTAACCTAAATTCGTTGTTTTTGTTTTTAGTTTGTTGGACGCAGTTTTAAGTTAGTTAAGTATTGCACTAACAAAGGTTCTCTTTGAAGGGAAACAGTTTCAGATGGGTTTTTATTATACAAAGAACACAGAAATACAAAGTTAAACAGGTAAAAACTAAGAAAAGGGAAACACTATTTTCGTAGGGAAAAGTTTTTAACTTCTAAGAATATGCTCGATGTATTCATGTTACCCCGGTAGTCCCAAAGAAAAAGTTTATTATCAAATTAACCAATGTATATATATATATATATATATATATATATATATATATATATATATATAAATATATATATATATATATATATATATATATATATATATATATATATATATATATATATATATATATATATATATATATATATATATATATATATATATATATAAATATATATATATATATACATATATATATATATATATTAATATATAAATATATATATATATATATATACATATATATATATATATATATATATATATATATATATATATATATATATATATATATATATATATATATATATATATATATATGTATATATATATATATATATATATATATATATATATATATATATATATATATATATATATATATATATATATATATATATATATATATATATATTATATATATATATATATATATATATATATATATATATATATATATATATATATATATATATATATTTTATATATATATATTTTTTATATATATATTTATATATATATATATAATATATATATATATATATATATATATAAATATATATATATATATATATATATATATATATATATATATATATATATATATATATATATATATATATATTATATATATATATATATATATATATATAATATATATATATATATATATATATATATATATATATATATATATATATATATATATATATATATACATATATATATATATATATATATATATATATATATATATATATATATATATATGTATATATATATATATATACATATATACTGAAATCAGTTAAAGCAAATTAGAACCTATAAGCCAAAGCTAAACTGGCTGTAGGTACATAACGGAATCCTGGTTCCAAACCTAATGTTTGAAGGTGAAGCACAGAGTTCTGAAAAAAAATAAAAGCAGACTGAATGCTGTCAAAATGCGATCTCTCAGACAAATGAGCGGTAAATGATGTTTGTTGGTTGTTCAAATAGAGAAAGAAGTAAAGAACGTATGGCTGAGATATAAATTATCGATACAATTAAGAAAGATGTATTGAGATGGTTTAGTCGTGTGTATCGTATGAGTGAAGCAAGAAAAATTTAAAATTGTAACGATGCGAATATAATTGATAATAGGAGCAGAAGAAGATCAAAGAAAAACTAAACAAGATCAAGTATTTCAAATACTTGAAAGTGATCATACCAGGAGTCCGAAAAATTAGCGTTTATATATGAGGAGAAGCATGTGAAGGAGGCGAAGATTGTCTGCGAGACATGTGTCATTCTATTATCTCAGCATACTGCTAGTAATGAGTATCAACAAAAAAAATCTGCATTCTTCTTGTTATTTTTTGGCATCTCAACATGGATGAAAGAGGATTCGGAAGTCTCGGTATTAACAAAACTTAAAACCGTCATAGGCTGGTTTAAATGATCACTTTACACACGTCTAAAAATCACCAATTCTACCCATGATTGTCAACTACAATATTTAAATTATTAAGGCTTCTTTAAATATGGTTCAAATTTCGAAACACATTGATTAACTCAATGAAATTTCACTAGAGACATCTATTGGTTAGATAAAAGAAGCTTTCAATTAAGCAAAAACTCTTTCATTCGTATGTGACGTCCAAAAACACCATTATTATTTTTTTATTTAAGCTCATAATTTGAACAGTTGATTTGTTTGAAACGTTTTGATTGCGTCAAAATACTTGTTCACAAATCTTGATTATCTCTAATTGGGAGGTATTTTTTAAATAAATTTTGTCAAATAATAACATGAAAAATAGCTCCTTATTGGAGATAATCCAGATTTGTGAACACATATTTGGACACACTCAAAACGTTCAATATTCTTTGATAATAAAAACATGATAAATTTATGTTTTGAATATTGAAAGCATTAACTTTGTGGATCATATTGATATGTTATTTCGAGAAATAAAAATACTTTGTGTTTTGATCCACTCACATTTTGACTAACCAACTAGTTTCGGCAACAACCTGTTGCCTTCTTCAGGGTTTAATTTATGACTTTAAGTCATGAATTAAACCATGAAGAGGGCAACAGGTTGTTGCCGAAACTAGTTGGTTAGTCAAAATGTGAGTGAATCAAAACACAAAGTATTTTTATTTTTCGAAATAATATGTGATGAATTTCATTCATATTTTCATGAAGACGATACTCATATTTCTCTTTGAGTTTTAATACAAAGAAAATTTCTTAAGACGCTCCTGATATACTTAAACTGCACGGGATAAAGTTTTCTTCCCTGAGATGAATAAGTGCATCCATTAAGATGATAAATTGCAGTCTGTGTTTGCATTCAGCTTCATCGCTCACCAGGAAAATTCTTCCTACAAGTGATGCATATATAGGGTGGCGCAAAACGAATCACTCTATAAAAGAGTGTTATAATTTATGTATTAATTTTAAATCAAACACAGATTTTTTGAGTCTACTAAGTTGTATTTTATTAACAAAAACACATAAAAAATTATTTGTGACAATTGTTTCGCCTTGTTAGGGCATTATCAAACGAATGTCCCATTCGTTTGATAATGCCCTAACAAGGCGATAGAATCGCGATTAATCGTAGGATTGTGTTTTTAAATAACTTTATAACCACAGCATTTTGACTGTGTCCAAATGCTTGTTCTCAAATCTGGATATTCTCCAAGTATAGGAGTTGTTTACAGAAACTTTGTTTTCCTTTGTATGTGAGGTCCGAAAGAGTTTCAGCTCAATAAAAAATTTCTTGAATTACACCAATAAATGTCACTTGTGAAATTCTAGAGATTCAAGTACTATGCTTCGAAATTTGAACCATATATATGTAAGTTTCAAGAATTTAAATAGTGTGGTTGTCAGTCATGGGTAGAATTGGTAAATGTTACACGTGTACTTAAATTAGTGATTACTTAAAACAGCCTATGATGGTCGTTAACCCCGTAAATGCTCATAACTCCATATTCTTCTGCATCTTTGCTTGAGATATCGAAAAATAACTTTAAAACTAAATTTATAAATAAAATAAGAAATGTAAATCTTTATTTAGACCTTTAAATATTTTTCTGTTAAGTGGAAAAGACGATATCCGTCAAGTGACTGCCGGCAGTGTTGATACATATTTGTGACCGTTTTATCATTTTTTTTGTATACTGCAACTGTCCAGTTCACGAACGTCACATATGATGACGTA
>NW_028280876.1:102500-132500 GCF_059751285.1 Brachycentrus maculatus | reverse complement strand
CTAAAAGTTTGCCATATGTATAAATGTTTAAAAAATGTATTATATTGTACTTAAAAATGTAACTTTATTAAATAAATTTAAAAAAAGATTGTCGTAACAAAACCGTAAGTTGACAACTTCTTCTACCGCACAGTCGTATGGTAGAACAGTGCTCCGCAACTGGTGTGCCGAGGCACACTGGTGTGCCGTGAGCCGGATACAGGTGTGCCGCAATCAAATTCAATGGCATTTAAAAACATTTCATTATGTATTTAATACACGATGACAAATTATGTTTTTTATAATATTGTCTGTTTTTCAAAATGTAGGATTTAACGATTCTCTTTTTCTCTCTCAACCCTTATCCGCACCCCAATGGTGCATAGGGCACTGCATCATATAAACGCAGTGTTATCTTGATGGTTAACATATGAAGGAAAGGTGATTAGCCCTCCGCTTCGGGTCCAGGCCACGGTAATATTGAATAAATTTTAAACTGAAAAAGTCATTTATATTCAATAAAGCCCCCCCACATGGAAATCGAACTCAGGACCTCAAGAACGGTAGCTGAGCGTGCTGACCATTACACAACAGAGGTGGATAAAAATTACTACAATTGAATATTTTGTAATGGTCTCTATACTTTAGCTTTTGGTGTGCCGCAGAATACTAGGAAGAATTTTAGTGTGTCGTAGTTTTTAGTGTGTCGAGAAAAGGTTTGCAGAGCACTGTGGTAGAGGACGGTATTATCTGAAACTATATAGTTTTTGTTTTATTTTATGAATGCGGTTCCACCAAGAAATTTCAGCACAAAACTTTAAAAAGGTGTATTTAAGTTTCGAACAGATATTTCATGAAACTGCAATTTATGTAGTAAACCAACACCCATATAGTTTTAAAACTTTTCTTTTATTTAACCAGTGACCGGATTTCGTCATCTTAGACATTACCAGACTGGTGATACATATAACGATGGAACCTGGTTATATATCAAATACAGTCAACTTTTAAAATAATGTTTTATGCTGATTTTATACACTTTATAAAGTTAAACTTAAACTTTGTTTAAAACCACTTAGGGATGAATATGTACATTTTCATCTTGGTTGGAAAAAAGTTACAAAAAATGAAGTTGTTAAAAACAAGATTGAGTTTTATTTCATATAGTAATAATGGGGAAAGTTTTATTTATTATGGTTCTTGATTAATTGTAAAATAATTGAAACGTCTGCCCTCTCAGAACTCAAATTAGTTTTATTTATAAAATACAGTTGTTTCAAAGTTAGTTAGTTGTTTGATGTAAATAATAAAATGCCAGTTAATACATTAAAGTAAAATATAACATCAGTCAAAATAGTAAAAACGAAGGCATAAGGATGGGATACGGCTACGCGAGGGACGTGTTTCAATGGTTTTTTTGGCAAAAACGTATATTGGAATTAGATTCTTTTATGAAAATATATTTAATAAAACATTTTAAATATTTTTTACCTCTTCATCTTTTAATAACTCTTTTCTTTTCAAAAGAGTAGAATATTTTCAAGGAAAAAATTCTTTTTTCAATAGAAAAACGGTGTATAAGGCAAAAAAATTCTAAGACGTTAAATGTTACCTGAGCTTAAATAAAATTAAAGTTCCGAGCTATCGAAAATCCCGCCTTAAAAATGTAGAGGGATAAGATCCCAGATAAAAATAATGATAAGATGATAGTTATAAGTTCTGAAAACAAGTAATAATAATTTAAGCACATTGCTCACTCCTTTCAAGAACGTCAAATATGAAAAAACTAATTTTTTCAGGAGATCGTTTTTAAAGTTTGAAGATATAATAAAATGTATTAAAAATAAATATCAAGCCACTTATTGAATTTTTTTATTGTGCAACAGATCTTTTTAGGTAAAACTGAATATTTTTACTCTAAAAAAATATTAAACAATACTTTTTCTTCAAAATGCAAAAACAACACTTTATGCCCTGTAGTGGGTAAATATTAAGTTAAAAATATGGCGCTTTTGCTGAGATATAGTACATTTTCTGGGCTTTCCGAAAACACGCATTGCTGAAAATTGACGAGTATTGAAATATGACGTCGTTGAGAGGAGTGAGCGATATGTGAAATTATACTTACACTACAAATACTAGATTATATAAATAATGCATGTAATTTGCCATCAAAATTCCAAGTGTGGCTCTAATTTGAAAGTTTCAGCCCGAATGCATTTCTCGAGAGCGTTAGCTTTGGAACTAACTTTCCAGTTTATTTGAGTTTAAGAGATCCAGAGAAGCGTAAAGACTTGATTTCTACAAATTGTGTAAAATGCTTCGATGAAATTGTCAATATAATTATAAAGTTTAAGTTTTTAATTAAACAAAATCGATTTTAAACTCAATATTTCATTAAATGCCCTAGAAAGGTTAAATGACCATTGAAACCATTCTGTGTATGTCCAATTACTTCAAATATCTGGATTATCTCCAATTTATGGAATTTATTTTTCGTAAAAATACTCTTATTAGAATAAAACCAATATTTTTAGCTTTTCCACTTTATTTTTATTTGACCAGCGACCGGGTTTCAGTCGCTGGTCAAATAAAAATAAAATGGAAAAGCTAGAAATATTGGTTTTAATCTAATAATATATTAAAAATGCATTTCCATCACCAAGTGTCAGTGGATAATATAAATCTAGTAAAAATACTCATTTAAAACTTCTTTCATTTCACCAATAGATGTGTCTAGAGAATTCTAGTAATTCAAAGACTATGTTTCGAAATTGAACGAAAGTTCCAAGAATTTGAGTATTTTATTAGTAGAATTTGAATAGTGCATAATCAAGATTTGTGAACAAGTATTTGGACACACTCAAAATGTTGTAAAACCGGAGGTGTTTTATTGACAATTTATATTGTTCTAGGTTGGTCGATTTATTTTCAATTATTCGAATAATCGTATAATTTAGCACGTCGTTAGTATTTAACCCTTTGCGTGCCGAGAATATTTATTATCCCCAACAAAGATACCATTGCATTTTATAACCCCATAAAGACAATCGGCTGTAACACAGGGGCTATCTGAGCAAGGTAAATAGCGAGGAATTTGTTCACCGCAAATGATTTATTACGCGAAAGCTTTAAAATAAGGGGATTACATTGCCTGAGGTCAATTTGAAAATCGAATTCCAGATATTCCTCAACTTTATTTAAATATTACTCGATAAATTTCTAACTAAGTAACTAACCATCACGCTGCTTCACCGCAGGGGTAGGCAGAGAGAGTCGAACGCCACACCACTCTGTCTTTGAAAACATTCTTTGCCTCTTCTACATTCATGCATCTCCTCACATATACCCGACGATTATTACGACTCCTGACCCGGAAATTTCTCTATTTCTTAATACCTTTTATAACAAGTGTTTCGGTTAATTCAGCATCATTATCAAACACCATACAGAAAAGGGAAAAAAGCTTCCGAACTGTTTGCACTTAGTTTATAATTTGACCAATTATTTTTATTCATTAAATTTTTAGTGTGTCTAAATACTTGTTCATAGTTCTCGATTCTCTAAACAAAAACATAATTTTTACATTTTTTTGACATCTTAACGTAGACGAACGAGAATATGGAATATTTATTTAAAAATATAAATTACAGGGCTTTTGGGATTTGAAAAAATGTTATTCGCTTATTTTAATGGCATCCCAAATATACACACATTAACACATAAATACACACACCCACTTACGCGTGTGTATTCGTGTGTGTATGTGTGTGTCTGTGTATGTATATGAATTAGTATAATTATTTGTGTATGTTTGCGTGTGTGTATCGGTAGGTTTAAATTTAATAGGTCATACACACATCAACAAATAAATACACACACCCACTCACACGTATGAATTCGTGTGTGTATATGAGTGTGTGTGTGTATGTGTGTGTATATGAGTGAGTATGTATGTATGTGTGTATGTTTGCGTGTGTGTATCGGTAGGTTTTAATTTGATTAGTCCAAAATATCAATGAAAACCTAAAACTGATGATGACAATGTTTATTTTAATACGAAGAGAGTACGGAAGTCTAGCATTTACAAAACTCATGACCTGGCATGGCTTGGCTTAAAGAATTTCATTCTTCATATCAGAAGACATTAAATGTCTAATGTTACCTTTGTATGAAAATATGGTCCGTCACAATTAAAAACTGAAACTAAATAAAATTAAAAAAATAATTACTTCGGTTAGAAATGTTGATATTCGCTGAACTAACTACTATCAAGTTATCACGCCTTTGATCAATAGTGACTTCATTATGTAGGTATGTAATTTATAACACGGTTTACCATACGAAAGGAAACCTTTTAATATTTTTAGTTTCAAATGTTTTATTTTTTTTGTATGAAAACTAACTAGCTAACCATCACGCCGTTTCTGTAGGGGTAGGGAGAGAGAATAGAACGCCACATCTCTCTGTCTTTACAAACAATCCTCTCATGCATCACAAGATTTCCTCGGACATCCTCTGCTTCTATTTCCAAATATATTTGCCTCATAAATTTGTGTAGCAGGTACTAGCCTTAACTGAGGAGTATTGTTGTAAAAAAATTTCCAAGCAGCGTCGATAGACTCCTAATGTAATAAAACTTACTATAAAACCATCACGCTGCTTCACCACAGGGATAGGCAGAGAGAATAGAACGCTACACCAATCTGTGTTTGTACACAATCATCGCCTCTTCCACGTGTAGGTATACAACTTCTTATAGATACACGCCAATTACTCGAACTCTTGACCTGATCATTCCAAGGTTCCTCGCTCTTCTTCTGTTTATATTACTAACTACATTTGCCTTATAAATTTATTTGACTATACTTTCATCGATCATTCGATCCATATGTCCAAACCATTTCAACATACCTTTCTTAATTTTATCGATGCTTATTTCTCATTTAATTTTTTGACATCTCATCATAGATGAAGAAAAATTTGGATGTCTGGGCATTTTCGGAGTTTACGACCGTCATAGGCTTGTTTAAGTGATCACTTTACACACGTGTAACATTCACCAATTCTACCAATGAATAACAACCACACTACCCAAATTCTTGGAAATCCTATATATATGAACCAATTTTGAAACATTGTTCTTGATTCACTAGAACTTCTCTAGAGACATCTATTGGTGAGATGAAAAGTAGCGATTTATTGAGGAGAATTTTTTTTATTAGTATGTGAGGTCCGAATCATTTCAACCTGTTTGTTCAGAGTTGATTAAAAAATGTTAGGTAGTTAGATAAAATTCAAATAGATACATAAAATAAATATAAAGGAGTAGTCTTATTTTACGTTTTGTTCATAAGGAAATAATTCAAAACAACAGGTTTTCTCTGCTTAAAACGTGCTTTTAAATTCAGAAAGTGAAATAATTTAATGAACGTTTCCTTGTTAAAGCAAATGAATAGTACGACAAAATATTTTTAATTTAGTTCTTCTTATTTTTAGTAAGCGTCGTAGATTTGAAAAACACAATTTTTATTTTATTTAATTAGACGTTATTTTATGCCTCATTTTTTTAAAACATCTGACAGTTCTTACTTAAGTGTTTTTTGTCACGCTTTGCATTTTTCATTTTAAATTCCATATTTTCTCTCTTTAACAAATTATTTAAGAATTTATTACTAGAAGCGTGACGTGACTATTCAAAAAATGTATACTGATCAAGTATATGACATTATTATAATAATTTGAAGTGCAGAGCTAATTTATAATAAATTGTGGATAATGATTACATTAGCTCTATTACTGACATTGTCAAACGATGTGTAGCTTTTGTTTAATTACATAAATTGCAGTTCTACGAAAAATTTGTGATTTCAAAACTCAACCTGTCTCCGGAAGTACAAAAATTGATGTCTGACTTTCCCTGGGGAGTGGGTTGTATTAACATGGAATTTTTTATTTATTAAATCGATGTATTATGAATATATAAATTATGTAAAAATAATTTATTTAAACAAAACACCTCTTCGAAATATTTTTCAATTATGACAAAATTACACACAAATATCCACAGATGTTATTGCTATACAAGTAACATCATACTAACTGACAGACAGACTTCAACGTTTATTAACGTCGATACTCCTTTAAGAAAAATTCGCACCGACGTTCATTTACGTCCATACTCCCGGAAAGCTTAATTCTGGTATAAATACGATATTCTCATATTATCTAGTAAGCCTTTTATATGCATATAAACGGAGTAGGGGAGAGTGCCCACGAGTGGGACAGAGGATGAATGGGACAATCGTCCTCCAGCCCAAACTATTATTACAAAAAAAAATTAAAAATTACCCAACATTAACGCTACGATATTAGACAGATTAATCTTCTAACCTTAGTTCTCGACTGACAGGAAAGCGAGTAAGACGTGTTACAATTTTTTTGCGTCAAAAAGTAAATTATATATTGCAATTTGATTTTGTTTGTACATATAGGTTATGATAAGTTCTGCAATTGATAAATACAATAATTTAAGTTGGTTCTCTCAGGATATTATAAAGTATGTTTCATCAAATTTACTTTAGAATAAATGTATCGATTTATCTATTTTTCTAAAAATCACGCATTTTCTTGAATGGGATGCGCGCAGTGATCATGAATGGGACGGTCCCACTCAAGGGAAAATTGCCCCATTCATGGCGAATACTTTTAATTTATATTAAAAATCGTTTGTACTCGTTTGTATTACACGCATTGTAAACATCATATTGTTTTTAGGTTATAATGCCAAAAACACGGCATCGTTCACCAACCATCAATCACCAACGTTCTAATTGAAGCTGCTGTAGAAGAGGTTTTAAATAAAAGCAAAATATTAGGTCGGTTGCAAAGACATATGCAATAGGAAAATCTTCTCTTTATAGACATGTCAAACAAGTAAAGGCTGATAGAAAATAAAAGAGCCTTTCAGCGGAAGCTAAACTGGCAGTGCATAACGGAGTCCTGGTTCTAACTCTAATGTATGGAAGTGAAACATGGAGTTGGCAAAATAAGGATGAAAGTAGACTGAATGCAGTCGAAATGCGATCTCTCAGAAGAATGTGCGACAAAACGATGTATGATACATGTTCGAATAGTGAAATAAGGAAGGAATGCAAAGCTGAGATAAGCATAATCGATAAAATTAAGAAAAATGTGTTGAGATGGTTTGGACATGTAGAACGAATGAGTGAGGATAAAAAGGTTAAACAAATTTACTAGGCGAATGTTATTGGAAAAAGGAGCAGAGAAAGACTGAGAAAAACATGGCACGATCAGGTAAGCCAAATAGTTGCAAGTGGTCAGGTTGGAGTCGTAACAATCGGCGGGTATGAGTGAGGAGATGCATGAACGTGGAAGAGGCGAAAAGAATGTTTGCAAAGACAGAGTGGTGTGGCGTTATATTCTTTCTACCTATCCCTGCGGGGAAGCGGCGTGATAGTAAGTTAGTTTTCTTAGTTAGTTAGTTCAGTCTGAAGCGAGAAGAAATACTTTCCACGTATTTAAATTCAGCTGGAAGAATATGTTCTACAGTACAGAAATAAATCAGTAAGGGGAAATCAAGTATAATATCTGACACTTCAGAAAAGGACAAGTTTTTGAAAATACAATTATTGAAGAATGGAAAATGAAAACCTATAGATAGACCATAAAATAAGCCTAACGCTAAAAGAGTTTTAAAAAAAACTCAGTTTTCAACAAAATATTTCAATGAGTGATGACAGAGATCAGTTCAGATAAATCAGTTGAAATAGAAGGTGTATCACTGACAAAAACAAAAGGAAAGGAGGATAATAAGTGTCACATATGTGAAGGAGAATATCAATATAGTTTTATGCAATGGCTTAAATGTAAATTTTGTGGCACATGAAAAAAAAAATTGCCAAAAATGTTGCAAAAATGTTAAATAAAATTTCTTTTACATGTGTCTACGTATTATACGAAAGTGTCTACAGATGATTTTTGTTTTAAAATAGAATTATTCCATTAATCTAGCATTTTAATTAATGTCCTATTCATGGTATACTGGTGTCCCTCTCATGGGAGGGTGTTTATGAATGGGACATTTTAGGACATGATTTGAAATCGATTTTTCAGGCAGTTAGGTTAATTTTTTTAGAAAACAAAGTACGGCATATTTGTAGCTAAAAGATTGAATAAAGAGAAACCACGTTTACTTTTTGTGATTTATTTTACAGAGAAGAACTAGAGAGGCAAAATCAAAAACGTCCCATCCATGGACACTCTCCCCTACAGAGTACAGAGAATCGTTGCGTCAGTTGACTCTACGAACCCCGTATCTGCATATCAATAAAGATGAAGAAGATAGGTCGGATTGTGGTCCCGTGGTTAGTGTCGCGGACTCTTGAGTCTGAGTTTCCCGGTTCGAATCCACTCTACCATAATTTAATATCTATTTCTTATAATGAGCTGCTTAGGCTCACAGAAATAGTACGAAATTGAAATGCTTGTGTACATAATAATACCACAAAAATTTATCTTTATTTGAAACAAATATATGGAGGTTTGAGCGTTTACAGGGTTTACGAACAGTTATAGACAAGTTAAGTGATCACCTAACACACGTGCAATACTCACCATTCTACCTTTGCTTGGCAACCACATTATTACACACATATTAAACACATAATTTTTAAAAGTCTTTATTTTATTTTGCAATGCCATGTACTTGTAAACATAATAATATGTAAAACTAAGTATTCCGTGAGTAAGTAGTCCACCTGCGTGGTGTAATAGTTAGCTTTAAAAGCTATCGTACTGGATGTATTGGGTTCGATTCCCAGAGGGTGGTAAAAATAAATATTAGCGATATTACACTCTAATATTTATTTAAAATACCCTGGTCCGGTCCCTAAAGCGCCGAAGTGATCACCTTGCCTTCATGTAAGTAACGATCAAGATAACTCTGCGTCAATACGATGGAGTGCCCTATGCACCATAAGAGTTAGAAGAATAATTAGTATTTCACTCACCCGTTAGTCAAGCTAGTTAGTAAGTTGGAATAAATATTATCACTTCGATCAATATTATGTATCTAGGTTTTATTTCCTAATTTTGAATCTTGTGTTTTGAAACAAACGTTGGAAATGATTATTTTTTTATTTTACGAACGTAGATTTTTACCATCGCCTTAATTTATTACTAAACATACGTTTTTGGGTTAATCCGTGCGCTCATCCGGGCAGAGAAAATAATAGAAGGCTTATACAAAAACATGTTTGAAATAAATATACATTATGTTCTGAAATTTCTTCACGAATATTTTTTATTCATTTAAAATCAGGACATGTTTTTTTTTGTTCCTATTGAGATGAAGGGTGGGATTAATTATATAAATATATACATGTATTATGCAAAATTAAATATTACAGACTTACTTATTTATGACACATTTTGTGCAATCTGTTAAAGAATAATCACATTTTAACACGAAAATAAAATGCAAACCTTAATTCCATATCTGCTAAAATTACAGCTATCATATGAAAGGAATCCAACAACACTGCATATGGATGATCAATAATGGACAGAGCGTTACATAAGTGTGTAAAACGATCAATGGATTCAGCCAAATGCCTGGAGGAGAACCCAAAGATGCTTAGTTTTCCACCTTCTTGAAAAATGATAGATGCCTTATTTTAAGTTGAGGCACTTTTAATGTACGTTATAAAACTTATTTATTGTAACTGCAGACAGTTGGTAGAATTTATTTTGAATTTTCGGGTAATATATCCAAAATAAAACACGATTATAGGATTGAATTCTACTTTTATTAACATATTTATGATAATATGTGACGCGTTTCGTCTTAAAAATATTTACAAAATGTCCTTATATCGCTCACTCCTTTCAAGAACGTCATAAATCAAAAATCGTCAATTTTCAGTTGTGCATGTTTTCGGAATGCCTAGAAAATGTAGTATATCCCAGAAAAAGAGCCATATTTTTAACTTAATATTTACCCGCTGCAGGGCAGAAAATGTTGATTTTGCATTTTGAAGAAAAGGTATTGAATAATATTTTTTTTTGAATATACTAAATATTTTTCGAATGGAGAAAATACCTTCAGGTTTTACCTAGAAAGATCTGTTGCACCTAGAAAGATCAGTAAAAAGTTCAATAAGTGGCTTGATATTTATTTTTAATACATTGTGTTATATTTTTAAACTTTAAAAACGTTCTCCTGAAAAATCAAGTTTTTTGATTTATGACGTTCTTGAAAGGAGTGAGCGATATACTAACAATAATTGCTTTTATTAGGTCTAGGGGTATATATGTATAATGGTGGGTATTTCGATGGGTAATCATAGAAATCCATATTACCCACTGAAATACTCAACATTATATGTACCCCTAGACCTAATTATATTAAATAATACCAATTATTGTTAGTATATAAGGACACTTTGTAAATATTTTTAGTCAGTGTTTGATAATGTCTTAATAAGACAAAACGCGTCACATATTATCATATACATAGGTAATTAAAACTGAAATTTTATTCAAAACCATGTTTATTTTTTTATATATTACACAACAAGTTATAAAACTTCTTTGTTAGTCAATGTTTATAGATTCAACTGAGCTTATATAGGTTTAGTTTAGTGCTTGGAATAAAAGCGACAGTCGATAATTGCAACGTCATCGCGTTTGACACTTGAAGCCACGGAAAATTGTATTATTAAATACCAATACAAAAACTCAGTGAATTATGTAAAATATATTCAAGAAAACTTAAAACCTTAAATACGTAAAAATCAATAGTTTTAAAAGCTTTCAAGACGTTTGATTAAAATGGTAACTTTTAATACCTTATAGAAAAATATATTTACAATATATTTTTTTCATAATTTTAACATAAATTGTATACATTTATTTAAATAACAATTTTAAACATATTTGATTTTTATCAGAGTATTTAAATAATATGAAAAATAATTCTTATAATTGGAGATAATCTAGATTTGTGAACAAGTATTTGGACGCACTCAAAATGTTGAAACATCTTTAAGCATATGCGCTATCTTTGTATAATAATACTAGTTCATACATTAGTCTTCCGATATGCATGAATGATGTATTTTATTTTGATTTCGATTACTTATGTAATACATTTTACATAATAATATTTTTGGTAGAGTGACTCATAAGTACACAGAGAGTAGTCTTAATGCTCACGACCCAACATAGTATACACAACGAGAGATACAGTGTGTTGATGCCCAAAAGGGAAAAAGCTGGCCATTTTTCTGTTCTACTTTATGGGAAATGATAAAACACCCTTTTATTTTCTAAAAATGTATTCATAAATTGCAGCGGAGACATTTATAGTAGAGATTTGTATTCAAAATGTGCGGGTTATTGAGGTTGACAATAATTTCCGAGCAGCGCAGCTTGTGGACTCGTTATGCGCGTTTTATCATCATATTTTTCGCTCTGTGCAAAGTACATTGGAGGGTTTATTACTAGTTAGTAATTCCAACCGACCAACCGACAATTTTACTACCGAGACATATTACTTCCGTAAGATTTCACGAAAGATTAAACCCGGAACTAATAAATGGTGAAGTAAAAATCGTACTCGTTTCGAAATGCATAATAATAATACTATTTTGTTCACGTGACTTGTAAGTATGTATTAAGTTAACCCAGGTTCACTGAACATTTCACTCAAGCGTTTTTAATTGCAAATTTATAAGTGTATTTAGCAGTGCAGCACGCCAAACGATAATTTTTCTTCTATGCCATTCAACATTTTCTTTTAAAAGAAATTGGCAAAAAAATATTGTGATTGCTTGTTGGCCATAGGACAATAATGATTTTTCGATTTTTTTTCTAGTCAGCATTTTCTCAAAACGATACAAAACTATGATACGACTACAAAACGATAATATTTAAAACATTTTGAGTGTGTCCAAACACTTGTTCACAAAATCTGGATTATCTCCAATTACAGGAGTTATTTTCATTTAATTTTTTTATATTATTTTTTTATTTTTTTTTTATATTATTTTTTATATTTTTTTGATGAGATGTCAAAAAATAAAATGATTATTTTTAAGCTATTTTTCTTGTGAGAATTTTGCTCCCTGCGTCAGTGAGTAAAATTCGGCAACAGGAATTTTTACCTTACATACATTATTAAACACATGTTTATAAATAACTTAAAAACGTTGATTTTTCGAATATTTTCCTGGTAAGTCAAACACTGGAATATACCATTCCGAACATTTTAAATTTGTTGCCGACGGTTGTTGGAGGTCAAAATAAAATAAGGAAGGCAAAATAAAAAAAAATGGGTGAATGATCAAGAGTTAAAATTTTGAGTGTGTCAATGTGTTAAAACATTGAGGGTGTTATTTTAATAACTCCTGTAATTGGAGATAATCCAGATTTTGTGAACAAGTATTTGGACACACTCAAAATGTTGTAAATAAATTATCTGGTCAAATTATAAGCTTTATAATAAAAATGAAAATGGTATTTTCTGGCGTTTCTCATTTGTGTGATTATAATCCAGGATTCGGACCTCACGTACTAATATAAGAGTTTATGCTTGGTAAAAATCTTCTTTACATCTCACCAAAAGATGTCTCTAGTGAAGTTCTAGTGATCCAAGAACAAGGTTTCTAAAATTGGTTCATTTATATAGAACTTCCAAGAATTTGAGTAGTGTGGTTGTCAATAATGGGTAGAATTGGTGAATGTTACACGTGTGTAAAGTGATCACTTAAACCAGCCTATGATGGTCGTCAGCCCCGTAAATGCCCAGACTTCCATATTCTTCTTCATCTTTGATGAGATGTTAAAAAATAATATAAAGAGTTAATGTTATGAAAATTGTAAAATGTTCATATTCTTAATTTTTCTCTCTTTCGTGTGTGAATATTAGGTTAAAATGGTTAAAAACAGCAAAAATGTATTCGAAAAGAACTCCACCGACAAGACATACAAGGTGGCTAGGTGGGTCTCTGAAATTTTATTTTTTTTATATGTTTTAAACTGTGATTTAAATAAATGTATACAATTTATGTTAATAAAAAAATATATAAAAAAATTGTGCTAGTTATGGCGACAGAATGTTGACCATCCTATTATAAAACATAAACCATGGTTGTCAAATTTTAAACAAGTATTTATTGAGTGTTTAGTTTTTTAAATACTTTATTTATGAAGTCATTACACATTTCATTGAGTTAAAATACAACTAAAAATGTTTTTTTTTTGAAAAACAGAATTGAAAAAATGATTATCATGAGTTAAGACCTTTTAATGTTGAATAAGATTTTTGTGAAAATTTCCAGTAAATATTTTAAAATATTCCGCTTCAAAAAGTAAGTTGTATTCGTAATTCTTTTAATATTTTTTTCTATTAAATAAGATTCAATATTAAATTAACAAACATTAATTATAAACTTTCGATAAACTGTTTTTCAACTTTTTTGTAATCAGGATATTATATAAAGTTCTAAAATAGTGTTTCAATGAAAAAGTACAGACAAATATTCACAAATATTTATGCATGGATTCATTATTTCGAAATAAAATGAGGGGCAGTTTTTGTATTATCCCTCGAATCAGAATTATAATGCACTATATCCAACACTTATTAACAACCCGACCGGAATTTAAATGACAATGTTCAATATGGTGTTATTAGTTATGTATTTCCAATATTTAGTAAATATAATTATTGTAGCAGACTTCCATTAATATATGCTACGACACGAAATCAGTCGTTGACTTGCTATGCAAACGATGTAACTACATATTTATAAAATACGAGAATCAATTTTAAAATCAATGGTATGAAGAATCCGTTGTAAATTACTAATAAAAGTCATATTTTATTTATTGCTTCGGCATTAACTTTGTGGTAAGACATGTTACAATGATTAAAGAAAACACTTGTTTTTTACCACTTGAGTTTTATTATAGACTACATGTTTCAGAAGTTAAACTTCCATCATTCATAACCATAATTTGGCCTTTGAATGAATTATCTTGAAAATTTAGAAATCCAAAAAAACCTAAATTCTAATAATAATTTATTAAATAATATATTGTTTCAAAATTCTTCACCTTTGCTTTCCATTTTTCCTTTGTTTTCAAACTCCGCCCCTTGACTAATCCCTTCGCCTTACTTTCCCCTCTCCTTATTTATAGAACAATTTTATATTTTATATTTTAGTTACTATACAGACCTGAATGATGGAAGTTTAACTTCTGAAACATAAAGTCTATAATAAAACTCAAGTGGTAAGAAACAAGTATTTTCTTTAATCACTGTAATAAAAGTCATGTCTAACACCAAAGTGTAGTGGTCAATACGTTTGGCTATTGTGCTGAAGGTCCCGGGTTTGATTGAGTGATCAAAGTAAATATTGGTGATTTCCATTCTTATATTTATTTAAAATCACCCTGGCCAGGTGTAAAGAACGCAGGACTGATAAGGTTGTCTTTATGCAATTTACGATCAAAATAACACTGCGTCCATACAATGCAGTTCCCTATGCACTAATGGGTGCGGATAAAGGTTAAAAATTGATATTTTAACATTGATTGCTGTCGTGAACTCATACATATATATACTGTGTCATGAGATTGATTAATATATCTAGGATTACCGAAAATTTGAATAGTGTGGTTGTCAATCTTGGGTAGAATGGTGAATGCTGCACTGTGTAAAGTGATCATTCAACCAGCCTATGACAGGTTGTAATCCCTTTAAATGGCAAGACTTCCATGTTCTTCTTCATCTTTGTAAATATTTCAAAAACAGAAATTAATATGATTTATTCATTAACTTTATGACTTTTCTATCTATTGGAACATTTCTCTTTAAAAAAAAAACACATAAATTTTTTTTACGTGTAGTATTGTTTGCATGATGTTGTATTGACTGTTCTAACGAAAAGATGAGTACGTTTTGAAACTGGCAAACAAAAGATTTCAGTGAGTGATTTTAAGCTAACATTACTAACATTTTTGTAAAAAAAAATATATATATATATATATGTATATATATATATATATATATATATATATATATATATATATATATATATATATATATATATATATATATATATATATATATATATATATATATATATATATATATATATATATATATATATATATATATATATATATATATATATATATATATATATATATATATATATATATATATATATATATATATATATATATATATATATATATATATATATATATATATATATATATATATATATATATATATATATATATATATATATATATATATATATATATATATATATATATATATATATATATATATATATATATATATATATATATATATATATATATATATATATATATATATATATATATATATATATATATATATATATATATATATATATATATATATATATATATATATATATTAATTTCTTGAATGTTTTTCGCAGATACTTTGTGGCACATTTTATGAACTTTATAAAATTAACAACTTTGTCTTAACCACTTTTTTTTATTATAAGTACACTTTAACCTACTGGTTTCGACAAGAACCTTGTCATCATCAAGGTTTATTCAATTCTAAAACATTAACCCTTTCCAGTCCAAAAAAAATATTTAAAAAAATCCACCAGGTCCACAATAGATTGACAGGATTACAGGGTTAAACAATACATCCAAGTTTTTTTTAAATAAAACTACTCTTGTGTTAAAAATTTAATTTATGTTTGAAAGTATACAATCTTGTCTATTATAATTACATTTTACACTTAATACGAGTGAGAAAAAAATATGTTTGCTTGTATTTTAACACTAAACTGATGAAGAAAAAAATGTCGAATGACATTCGACGCAGGACTCACCGGAATAAAGTCGATGTCGAATGACATTCGACATAGGACCGGAAAGGGTTAAAAACATATTGTTTTTAATGTTTTAGAACTAAATTAACACTGATGGCGACAAGGCTCTTGTCGAAACCGGTAGGTTAAAGTGTACTTATAATAAAAAAGTGGTTAGAACAAAGTTGTTTAATTTTATAAAGATTAGAAGTTAATTAATATATTATTAGATTAAAACCAATATTTTTAGCTTTTCCACTTTATTTTTATTTGACCAGCGACCGGGTTTCTCGTTACCGACATCATCAGACTGGTCTGTCAGTCAGAGTCAGAGTCTGATCAGTCAGACAGACTCAGTCAGAGTCTGATCAGTCAACCAGCAGTCAACCAGTCTGATGGTGTCGGTAACGACGAAACCCGGTCGCTGGTCAAATAAAAATAAAGTGGAAAAGCTAAAAATGTTAGTTTTTATCTAATAATATATTAAAAATGCAATTCCATCACGAAGTGTCAGTGGATAATATAAATCTATTATAATGATGAAAGAAAACACTTCGTTTTTTACCACTTGAGTTTTATTATAGACTACATGTTTCAGAAGTTAAACTTCCATCATTCAGGTCTGTATAATAACTAAAATATAAAATATAAAATTGTTCTATAAATAAGGAGAGGGGAAATATTATAAATACTCTCCTTATTTATAGAACAATTTTATATTTTATATTTTAGTTATTATACAGACCTGAATGATGGAAGTTTAACTTCTGAAACATGTAGTCTATAATAAAACTCAAGTGGTAAAAAACGAAGTGTTTTCTTTAATCATTGTAACATGTCTTACCACAAAGTTAATGCCGAAACAATAAATAAAAATCTATTATAAGTTAATTATTCATAATGCAGATACGGTGTTCGCAGAGACAACTGACTCGTCGATTCTATGTACTGCTCTCCGCTCCCACTATCTCTGCTACGATCTTCTGGTGGCTGAATTAATGATAATAGCCGGCGGAACACGAACAAACCCGAACATATCTAATTGTTTACCCGATCAACAGTACTTTATTGTGCATATTATTCACATCGGAACACGACAATATACGCTAAGTGTCGCTAAAGTTATACGAGTTTTGCCAAAATTCGGATTGAGTTTGGAAATTGATGTTTTTGTTTATATAAGACAATTAACAATACTTAATTGATTAATGGTTACAATAGTGTAGAAATTTATTTTTTGACATCTCATCAAAGATGAAGAATATGGAGGTCTGAGCATTTACGAGGCTGACGACCGTCATAGGCTGGTTTAAGTGATCACTTTACACACGTGTAACATTCACCAATTCTACCCATTATTGACAACCACACTACTCAAATTCTTGGAAGTTCTATATATATATATATATGAACCAATTTTGAAACATTGTTCTTGAATCACTAGAACTTCACTAGAGACATCTATCGGTGAGATGAAAAGAAGCTTTTTACTGAGCAGAAACTCTTTTATTAGTTTGTGACGTCCGAATCCTAGATTATAATCACACACATGAGAAACGCCAGAAAATATAATTTTGAGTATTTGGACACACTCAAAATGTTGTAAATGCTTAATTGATTAATGGTTAAAATAATGTAATAATGTTTTAATATAAATGTTAATATTTACAAATTATTTAGTCCGCCTTCGTAGTGTAATGGTCAGTACGCTCGGCTACGGGGGGGGTCAAATAAATATAAGTATTTTGTTCACTTTGATATTTATTCAATATTACTCTAGACTGGACCTGAAACGCAGGGCTGATCACCTTTTCTTCACGTGTTAACGATCAAGGTAACTCTGCGTTTATATGATGCAGTGCCCTATGCACCATCGGGTGTGGATGGAGGTTTGAAGAAAAATATAAAAAAGTAAGGTGTGTTGAGATGGTTTGGGCATGTGAATCGAATGATTGAGGAATGAATAGGAACAAATTTACGAGGGGATTGCGATTGGTAATAGAAACAGAGGAAGAGAGATGAAAAATTGGCATGATAAAGTATTTTAAGCATTTGAAAGTCAGGTCAGAAGTTGTAATAATCGGCGGGTATGTAGATGCATGAATGCGGAAAAACCGAGAATTGTTTACAAAGACAGATTGGTGTTGCGTTCTATTCTCTCTGCCTATCCCTGCGGGGAAGCGGCATGATGGTTGATTAATCAGTTAGTTGAAAAATGATTCGAAAGATATATTTTATTGATGGATTATTCATTAATACTTTCATTTTAATATGATTAAATTTGACTGTGATGTGAGCTAGAAAGAACTGTGGCCTGATGACCATATCGCTCACTCCTTTCAAGAACGTCATTAATAAAAAATTGACAATTTTCAGTTGTGCATGTTTTCCGAATGCCCAGAAAATGTACTTTATCCCAGCAAAAAAGGCATATTTTAAACTTAATATTTACCCGCCACAGTGCAGAAAGTGTTGTTTTTGCATTTTGAAGAAATGGTATTGTTTTATTATTTTTTTAAAATGAACTTAATATTTTTCAAATGGAGAAAAAACCTTCAGGTTTCAGACTAAAAAGATCTGTTGCACAGTAAAAAGTTCAATAAGTGTTCAATATTTTTTTTATTTAAAAACGTTCTCCTGAAAAATCAAGTTTTTTTTATTTATTTATGACGTTCTTAAAAGGAGTGAGCGATATGTTCAATCTTGCATGTAATGAAAAAAAAAAGATCAAATAAAAAATTAAATTCAGCAGCATTCAGATATACGTAAAGCTTTTGCAAATCACTTACTTAAATACATATTTAGGAGATTTTAGAGTCAAATTAATTCTTACTTCTCAAAAGTATTAATAGCACAACACCCAAGAGGGAAGTGGAACTCCTTTTAGTATATTCAAGAGTAACCATTTTTCCGGCGAGCGAGTACATAGTATAAATGCCACCTGAAATGAGATAAAATTATTCATGAAAATTCGATTTATTTCCCGAAGATAAAAACTGCTTCTGCTTGTTGATATCGTACGCCCTTGGGAGTACTCCCTTTGCGTTGGCGCAGCATTTGCTGAACAAACGTTAAGGGATGGAGTCTACCCATTCTACTATGTAATGCAACCCACAACGGTGAACATATAGATAGAAATGCTATTCGAGAAATATAACTATCTAAATATTGTACGTACCAAGCAAAATCTTTATTTTAATTTTATTTAATTTAAAAAAATTATATTTATTTGTTAACTATTTACATACATATAAATACATATAATGTATACATTCATTTCGAAAATTATAAATATGTTTAAATATTTTTTCTACAGAGACCCACCCAGCCAAGCCACCTTGTGTGTCTTGTCGGTGGAGTATTAAAAATATTATTTTCTTTACAACATTTTGAGTGTGTCCAAATACTTGTTCACAAAATCTGGATTATCTCCAATTACAGGAGTTATTTTCATTTAATTTTTTTATATTATTTTTTTATTTTGTACGTACAGTGATCACTTCAAGCAGTCTATGACGGTTGTCAGCCCCGTAAATGCACAGACTTCCTTATTCTTCTTCATCTTAGATGAGATGTCAAAAAATAATATATTATTTTCTATTAACTTTTTGGAAATTTGTTAATAGTCCTAGTCAGGATATTTAAACATAAAAACTAAACATTTAAGATATTTGAGCTTTTTAATGTTAATACGAGTAGTTTCCAGGACTATTTGTAGTGTTATTCTATAAAATGAAAGCCAAATCAATGAGGAATTTTAGAATATTTATCACCATTGGAATAAACAAAAAAATACAGGTCTTTTGCAATAGCAAAAGAGATTTTTAACAAAATTATGGGTAGAATGGTGAATGATACACATGTGTAAAATTTCCTCTTAACTAGGTTATAACAGTTTATAAGCTCTGTTAATACCCAGACGTCCATATTTTTCTTCATCTTTTTGAGATCCCAAAAAATAATTAAAAATGTTTTAAATTAATTAATTTTTCAAAACATTTAACATACATGTATATAATTTTCCCGATGAGTAATTTCTGTTTATCGTTTTGAGACATGGGATTAAGGTTAAAAAGACTGAAACACAAATAATACAGTTACTTTTTTTTTAAATAACCAAAACATGGCAAAATATAAAAACAATAATATAAAAAATGGGCATAAGAAGCATATTTAGAAGAAATAAATGAGAAAAACATGAGGTAAGAAGCATATTTAAAATAAACAAAGGAGAAAATATAAAAAAAACATAAGGTAAAAACAAAATAAGAAAATATGACTTAACACTACATATATATCTTGCCATAAAGTATTTTTTCAGATCATTTATTTTGGATCCGCAAACGGATTCTTTATTATATATGTCAAGCAGCTGGTTAATTTAGGTATAGACAATATATTTTAAGGACCTTACTCCAAATTAAGTAGTGTTTATCGGTTCCACATGTATCTTGTTATGTCCTCGTGTATTATGATTATTGTATTATTAATTTCATATCTCGTTTAAGTATGTATACTTTCTGACACGACAACATGGACAATATTGAAGACAATAACAATTTACATCGTCAAAATGTTGTATTCAAATTCTGCATACACATAAAATCCAGCGCTTGCATTAAAACTGAAACCGGAACTCTTAAAACACAATGAAGTGTTTTTTACTCCGTCGTATAGACTAAGGACACTTTTTTACTCTTGCATTTTCTCGTAGTTTCCACTACTTTGCGTCATAATACTCTTGTTACTTGTCTTTCTGTTTTCTTCTATTCTGTTATATACCTCTGGCTATCTTCTATATTATCTTTTTATTTCCACTTCTGTGCTCATCTGCGCTCGAACAATATCGTATAACACGGAGCGTATCGTACAGAACTCACATTTACAAAATCATTTTTAGGATCGCACTGCAAACAAAAATGGCACTGCATTTCGCTCTCGAGAGATTTTTCAGTTACTGAGAATGCAAGTCGTTGACCGTAGCGTAGTGGTTAGCGTATTTGGCTACCAAGCGACTCCCAAGTTATTCATATATTTTACAACAACATTTTGAGTGTGTCCAAATATATGTTCAGAAATTTGGGTTTCTCCACTTATGAGTTATTTTTACATTTTTAACGTCTCAACACACATGAAGAAGAATATGGAAGTCTGGGTATTAACAGGGCTTGCGACCAGTCATAGGCAGGCTTAAATGATAATATGTAACATTACACACGTGTAACGTTCATCGATTCAACTCATTATTGACTACCACACTACTTAAATTCTTGAAACTTCTAGATATATATAGATTAAACTCAAAACACATGGAAAGAGTCTCTGCTTTAAAATAAGCTTTCCTCATCCTACCATAAATTGCTATTGTGAATTTGCGCATACTGTGTTACGAGTTTAATCAATGAATCTAGAAGTTTCAAGAATTTAAGTATTGTGGTTGTTAATCATGGGTAGAATTAGTGAATGTTACACGTGTGTAAAGTGATCACTTAACCAAGCCTATGACGGTCGTAAGCCCTGTAAATGCCTAGACTTCCATATTCTTACGAGGTATCTCTACATGAGAGAGTACGGGTATTATCCTTGGCTCTACCCGACCGAGTTTCTCCAGGGTATGCTTGGCTACAACAGTTTAGAGACTAGAAGGAATGTGTATTTGATTACGCATTTTTATCGAATGTTGCGTGGTATGATCGATAATCCTGAAATTATCCGGAGCATGTATGTTCCCGATAATAACCTTATGCAGCATCAGGATAGATTTTTCCACATTCTATTACATTGAAATTGTAGCTCTTAATATTTTTGTTAATTATTAATAAACAAAACACTCTCTTTACCATCCATTGTTTACTTTGTGTAATACCACTTTTTATTTTGTATTTTTTAAGTAATATTACACAAAGTAAACCATAACGAGAGTGTATTATTTATTTTTAATTGACATACACATTATTAACCACAATTTAAATCGTTTACAATAAAAAAAATCATTAAAAAAACTTTAAAAAAGTGGTATTACACGAAGTAAAAAATGGTTGCTAAGGAGAGTGTTTTATTACCATACTACTATGTTATCAATGCTTTTAATTTACAAAATATATAAACGAATAAATTGAATTAAAATTGAAATCTTCTTTATCAATTTTGAGATGCCAAAATATAATATAATGTAGATTATATTATTTATTATAATAAGTTATTTTACATAATATAATATTAATAATATGGCTTACTTTGTGTTGCAATAACCGCTGAGTCCAGCTGGAATAAAAATCATTATTATTGTCTTCAGAAAGTAAGATTCGCCTCAATTTATGTAACGGTTTTGCTCTGAGTATTTCGTGGGGTAACCTACCTAACAGATAATAGAAATATCTTTCCGAGACGATAAGTTCGGAGATATTATATCTAAATACACAATGCTGTAAATCACGGACGCCATTATTCTACACGGTGGCGAAAAATTAACGCTCATCTCATTTTAATTTATTTATATTTTCAATATTATTAATATTTAAAGCATTTACATTGTGGTTAGTCATTTTTACTCATTTATTTTTTTACAAAAATGTTAATAAAATTAGTATATATAGTATAATATATTTCGTATAATATATATAATTAATAATAATAAAACCCTTATCCGCACCCCAATGGTGCATAGGGCACTGCGTCATATAAACGCAGTGTTATCTTGATCGTTTACACATGAAGGAAAGGTGATCAGCCCTCCGCTTCAGGCACCAGTCCAGGATAATATTGAATAAATATGACAGTGAAAAAATCACTTCTATTTATTTTACCCCCCTTGGGAATCGAACCCGGGACCTCCAGAACGGTAGCCGAGCGTGCTGACCATTACACTACGGAGGCGGACATATATAATATATTTCGGTGAGTGGTAATATACTAATTTTATTAACATTTTTGTAAAAAAATAAATAAGTATTTATATTTATTCAAATATTTATTTGAAAAAATACGTGGATTCAGAATAGTTTGTGCAGCACTATGCACATGATATCAATAAAATTTCTTTATTAATACAGAATAACTGAGATTTAGTATAAGGGAAAGATAAATTAAGCTTTTATTGAATTACTTCTTAAAACATATTACATACATAAGTCACATTTAGAATTCCCGACGAGCTATTTCCATTGCTCATTTTGGGACATAGGATCAAAGTTGACAAGACTGGAAAAACAAGGCAAAATGCTAATTATAAAACAATGAAAGATCCAGTAAATAGGCATATAAAAAAGTTAGTTAAGAAGCGTGTTTAAAGGAAACAAATGAGAAAATATAACGAATCACAAATGCAAATATGCTACTTTCCATAAATTAGTTTTGTCACTTCATTCATTTTGGATTCCTGACTGGGTTCTATTTTACAATTTATATGTCAGGCCGCTGGTTAATTTATAAAATCAATAAATTTTTAGCATCTGAAAAGAAATGCAAGAAAACAGAATTTGTTAGAAAAACATTTTTCTTATTCAATATTTACACTGTCAATGATTGGTGCTTCGATTGGTAATGCTGATATCAATATTTGTGATACCTAAATATAAGATATTTGTTCGTGAATTGATATTTTCGACATGACGAGAAAAAAATCAATTGCAGTTCCGGATTTTGTTGTTGAGTATGTTAAATTTATCATTATAACAAAATGATAAATTTAACATACACAATGTGTGGTACCTCATATGTTCATATAAAGCGTCTAACGTGTACATCTTCAACGCGCGCATGCATGACACTGTCTTATTCTAATCAAAATTTTTGAACACGTTTTAATCTTACTATCCGAAAATTTGAGTAGTGTGGTTGATAATCATGGGTAATTTTTCTTCATATTTGATATATCAAAATGTAAAAATAACTCCTCATTCGAGAAACCAGCTTCCGTGGTGTACCGATCAGCATGTTTGGCTACCGTGTTGGAGGTCCCGGATTCGATTCCCAGGGGGGGTGAAAATAAATATCAGTTATTTTACACTTTAATATATATTTAATATTACCCTGGACTGGTCCCTGTAGTGCAGGAGTGATCACTTTGCCTTCATGTAAGTAACGATCAAGATAATACTACTTCGATACGATGCAGTGCCCGAGGCATTTATTTAATATTACCCTGGACTGGTCCTTGTAGTGCAGGAGTGATCACTTTGCCATCATGTAAGTAACGATCAAGATAATACTGCTTCGATACGATCAGTGCCCTTTGCATCATTGGGTGCGGATAAGGGTTAGAAGCAGGGAAGAATCCAGATTTATGAACAAGATTTGGACACACCCATAGCATTTTTTTTATTTATGAAGTCTATAGAAAATCGTTATATAAAAGAAAATCGTTCCAAAGCATTATTAATAAAAATTATATTTTTAATTACCCGAAATATGAGCCACCCATTACAAATATATGGCAGTAAATCAAGATGTAAGATTAATTTATTATCTAGGTCTTTACAAAGGAAAACACAATACAAGCACAAATAATGAACGAATGAACAATATATTCAAAATGAAACACTTTTCAGCATTATATTGTGATTTTTAATTTGATGTTCAAATTACACGAAGGTTGGTATTAATTAATGCACATATCGCTCACTCCTTTCAACAACGTCATATATCAAAAATCGTCAATGTTCAGTTGAGCATGTTTTCGGAACGTCCAGAAAATGTACTTTATCCCAGCAAAAGCGCCATAATTTTAACTTAATATTTACCCGATACAGGGCAGAAAGTTTTTTTTTTTGCATTTTGAAGAAAAGGTATTGTTTAATTATTTTATTCAATATGCTACATATTTTTCAAATGGAGAAAAAACTCTCAGGTTTTACCTAAAAATATTTGTTGCACAGTAAAAAGTTCATTAAGTCGCTTGATATTTATATTTAATAAATTTTATTATATTCTTAAACTTTAAAAACGATCTCCTGAAAAATCAAGTTTTTTTATATGTGACGTTGTTGAAAGGAGTGAGCGTTATGTCAAATATCCAAATATTTTATGGATGTCTAAAGCCTTATCTGTGAAGGAAATATGAAGCTTGGGCATTCACAATCTCGTAATCTGTCGTCGGCTGGGCTAAATAATTACTTAATATATTTGTTGATTTCGCGTTTAATAGAACTCCATTTTAATTAATGTATTGATTGTTAAATAAAACACAAATTTTTGAAATGTACTTAGTTGTATTTAATTTATATTTTTTACATTAAAAGTATTGATAACTTTGTGGTGCGGTAATAAACATGTCATCCATTTTTTATATTGTAGAATACCACTTTTAAAAAGTGGTTTTACACAAAGTAAACAATGGATGATAAGGAGAGTGTTTTTTATTTTTTTTGTTAAAAAACACATCAAAATTAACACTGTGTCAATTGTTTCGCCCAGATATGGTATTCTCAAACAAATGTGAAGATTAAATGGACTGACGGTCCTTATATAGGTATACAATTCTATGTACATACTTAAAACATAGTTTTAACTTTTTAATAGATTTAAATTATCCACTGACACTTCGTGATGGAATTGCATTTTAATATATTATTAGATTAAAACCAATATTTTTAGCTTTTCAACTTTATTTTTATTTGACCAGCGACCGGGTTTCGTCGTTCCCGACATCATCAGACCAGTCTGAAGATGTCGGTAACGACGAAACCCGGTCGCTGGTCAAATAAAAATAAAGTAGAAAAGCTAAGAATATTGGTTTTAATCTAAAAATATAGTTTTAACTTACCTAAGTAGGTACCTAGAATTGTATAGCTATTTGAGGACCGTCAGTCGATTTAATTTTCGCATTCATTTGAAAATGCCATAACTAGGCGAAACAATTGTCACAATGTTAATTTTTACGTGATTTTTAACAATAAAATAAAACTTAGTAGACTTATGAATTAACAATTAATACAAAAATTACTTTATATACTACGAAACGTTCACTTTTCTGCCGTGACGTAAAATTCTCATTGCATACTTGATTTGAGAAACTTGCACTCGTATGTATTCGATATCTAAACGCTCATTCATTTGCAATTTGTTTGCGAAACTAAGCTAGATTTTTATGTTTTCTTGAATGTTTTTGCAACGACATTGTAATGTTTTTGCTTTGTGGTACAATAAAAAAAATTAAACTAAAAATAGTTACTTATTTTTATTTTTTACAAAAATGTTAATGAAATTAGTATATAACCACTCAACGTGTTTTATTAACATTTTTGTTTGAAAAAATAAGTTAAAATGACTAACCACAAAATAAATGCTTTAAATATTAATAATATTGAGAATACTAAAAATTGTTTTTAATCATATTTATTTTTGGTTCTTTGTATAAGTTCTTGTCAAAACTGGTAAGAGAAATGTACAAAAATAAAAGTGGTTAAAAACAGAGCTTATGTTTTATTTCAAAGAGATTTTGATGAAGTTATTATTTAAAGTATTTTTTTAATATTTATTATAAAAACCTTTTTTAATTAAATATTTATTTCAGATGGATTTTTCGCTCTACGGAAAAAAAATATATCATTTTTTTTCAAATAGATTATTCTATTTTAGTATTACACCACTCTTACCGGAATTTAAAAGGCAAAAAATTTAAATGACTCGTCTGTATTTTTTGTTTGTTAATGAATAAGTAGAATGGGATGAAGCATTTAATCTTTAAAGCAGTTCCGGATTTGTGACGGAAGCTTTCATTGGCTGGAAAATAAACGAATAGTAATATGAAATGAGTATAAGGAAAAACTCGCTAATATGAAATCCGAATACAAATATCCGTCACACTTATGCCTTAAAATTGATTTATTATTTTTTTGTTTATTATTGCTTTATACAATATATCGCTCACTCCTTTCAAAATCGACAGTTTTCAGTTGTGAATGTATTCGGAATACCCAGAAATGTACTTTTTACCAGCAAAACGGCATATTTTTAGCTTAATAATCACCCGCTACAGGGCAGAAATTGTTATTTTGAAAAAAAATATTTTGGATAAAGGGTATTGTTTATTTTTTTTAAAAATATATATATAATATTTTTCTAATGGAGAAAGAACATTCAGTTTTTACCTAAACAGATATGTTGCACAGTGGAAAATTCATTAAGTGGCTTGATATATATTATTAAAACATTTTGTTATATTTTTTAACTTAAAAAACGATCTTCTGAAAAATTAAGTTTTTTGATACATGACATTGTTGAAAGGATCGAGCGATATGTTTTATTTCTTGATGAATGTCTCACTAGGCAGAACCCATGACAGGACATTATCTTACAATATTTAAAATAAAAATATTACAACATAAAATACAAATAAATAATTATAATAATAAAGCTATATTAAAAAAAAAAGTACAGTGGGAAATTGATAAGTATATATATAGTACAACAATAATAATAAAATTAGCTGACATTATTTGGTGGGGTGATCGACTAAAGATGCCATTGTGTGTCATATCGAAATTCCACTTTTTAATTCTTTCAACAATTTTTTTATTTTATTTTATTTCTAATTTAGTTTTACATTATTTTTTGACATCTCAACATAGATGAAGAAGTATATGGAAGTCAGGGCACTTACGGGTCTTACGACTGTCATAGAACATATAATTAATAACTCCTATAATTGGAGATAATCTAGATTTGTGAACACGTATTTGGACACACTAAAAATGTTGTAATTTAATTTTATGTGGCGCAACATTGTGTAGCCTCCATACTTTATTTTAGTTTTATTTTCCCTTCGTCTGAAGCGAATTGTTTTCCGTTCCATGTAATCGGTATTTTTCTCTTTTAGAATTATAAGTAACAAAGTTTAATTTGAAGGAATTCCCTCACCCATCTTTTAAAGCGATTCCTTTATTTTTTAATGCAATTACTGTCAAAAGTCACTCACTTCCTACTTCCTACACATCTTTCCCTACTGTCGCTTTCCAAGGAGAGAAAATAAAAATCTTTTCATCGTTTTTATTCAGTGATTTCAAAATAGCTTGCTGTTTAGAATGCATATTCCCAATTATTTACAAATTATAAATATTTTTTTAAAATTTTATTTTACAAAGTTGATACCAAACGTTTTTATTTTAAATATGTCATGACAAGTGTTTCGATTGTTTCAAATTTTCATTAAATATCATATAGGTTTTAGGAAATAGTAAAATAATATATAGATTTTATGAAATATTTAATAATAAAAAAGAATGTAGTTTTTTCCACATAAATTTTATTTGACCAGTGACTGGGTTTTGTCGTAACTGACATCATCAGACTGTAATTTTCATTTTTGAAAAAGTGGAAATAACTCCTGTACTTTGAAATAATCCAGATTTTGTGATCAAGTATATAGACACACTCAAAATGTTGTAAATAAATTATCTGGTCAAATTATAAGCTTTAATAATATAAATGAAAACGATATATTCTGACGTTTCTCATGTGTGTGATTATAATCCAGGATTCAAACCTCACATATTAATTAAAGAGTTTCTGCTTAATAAAAAGCTACTATTCATCTCACCAATAGATGTCTTTAGTGAAGTTCTGAGTGATTCAAGAACAATGTTTCAAAATTGGTTCATATATATAGAACTTCCAAGATTTTTAGTAGTGTGGTTGTCAATAATGGATAGATTGGTGAATATTACACGTGTGTAAAGTGATCATTTAAACCAACCTATGATGGTTGTCAGCCCCGTAAATGCCCAGACTTCCATATTCTGCTTCATCTTTGATGAGATGTAAAAAAAATGGTAATTTTTAATTTACATTCCATTTCATTTACTTTGGAAATTGTTTGAACGATAAGAACCAAATACTTTTCGAAAATTCAAATGACCAAAAAAGTCGAATATCTTTAATTTCGCGCATCGTCGTATGATGGCGCAGAAAAAATCCCCTAAAATTTATCGTTTTCTGAACGTAAGCCGGGGGTGTGTACCATAAACTACCCCTAGGGAAAGGTTAACCAATCTCGCGTAATGGGCTGGTTAAACGGTTTCCGAAATCAAATGCAAATTTTCTCAATTAAATCCGAGAGCGGTTTTACGATCATCGCTATACGAGTCATTTGGAGTGTCCGCGTAAATATGAGTCGATATGAGAGGATTGGCTAGTATTTTAAACATTGGTATAAATATTATATTAAACTACAAGGTCATCAAAAAATATTGCCAACATTTATACATACCTATCATTAATTCTTACCCCTATCCGCAACCAATGGTGCATAGGACACTGCACCGTATTAACGCAGTGTTATCTTGATCGTTACTTACATAAAGGCAAGGTGATCACTCCTACATTTCAGGCACTAGTCCAGAGAAATATTGAATAAAATTTTTGTGTGTAAAATCACAAATATTTATCCTAAACCCCCTGGGAATCGAACCCGGGACCTCCAGCACGGTAGTTAAACATCCTAACCACGGAGGTGGACTAAATTATTTTTATTAATTCAAAACTATTATTTTTTTGACATCTCAACATAAAAGTCTGGGCATTTACGGGGGCTTACGACCGTCGAAGGCTGGTTTAAGTGATCGCTTTATACACGTGTAACATTCACCGATTCGCTTTTCAATTTTGTAATTGCAATTCAGTTTTTCGCAGATACTTTGTGGCACATTTCGTAAGCTTCATAAAATAAAACAACTTTGTTTTAAACACTTTTTATTGGTACATAAAAATGCACAAGTAAAATAACATTTAGGAGCTTTTGTATCATATTTTCATATGGTGTAGGTATGGAGTGGGTAGAAGTTTTTCGTAAAGGAAGGGTAATTAACTATGAGTATTTTAATGTTTTAGAATTTAGTTCATAAACCCTGATAATGACAAGGTTCTCGTCGAAACCGGTTGGATAAAGTGTACCAATAAAAAGTGGTTAAAAAAAGTTGTTTTATTTTATAAAAATACGAGTAGATTAGGCAATAGAAATCATATAAAAAATGAAAGATTCATATAAGGTACACCCACATGAATTTATGGAATTATCTCAATACCAGTATTTTTTTTGGCTTAAATATACTCTCGGGTTACACCGATTTGAGAGTATAACTCTTTGAGGGCGTTTCGAGAGTTTGGGGGA